>NC_046662.1:89138111-89146009 GCF_010883055.1 Belonocnema kinseyi
ATTCTTAATGAGCAACCTCAAAAACCTATATATAGATTTTTTCGATCGAATACGATCACTTATAAATTGGGCTTATAGCCTCACATATGCTATATAGGGTTTCGCCCGTTTTTGAAAAAAAAATTTATTCAAGATGCTATGTAACCTCAAATATAGCAAAAAACGGTGTTTTTCCACTTTTAGGTTACAATATCTCGAAAACTGAGGGTGATGGAATTTTTCTGAGGTTGGATTCGGATTCAGCGCAGCAAAAACCTTCGGGTATACTAGGTCTGGTCTCTGGTTCCGGACCTTTGTCAAATTTTGTCGGCCTGTGTAATTGTTCGTTTTTTGTGAATAAATATGCGACCGCACTATCTTCAGTCCTAATGAAGATAATGAAGTGATTTAAATTGGAGGTAGTTAGTTGAAATGTCTGTAATAATTTACAATTTGAAGGAATTATGTTCTCCTTGTTGTCTTCGTACAAATTGTGATATTTGAAGTCATTTTTTTATATAGGAAAGCAAGTGCGAGATCCCAGCGTGGTGCCGTTTTTTTAGGGGATCGTCCTCGGTTTTCCTAATCACAGGGAAAGGGTTTGAAGGCCAGAGTGAGGCTTGGAGGCACAAGTTGGGTAGGTCGGGCTGAGGAAAACCGAGGATGATCCCATGAAAAAACGTCACCACGCTGGGCTCTTGCAATTGCTTTCCTATATAAAAAACTGACTTCAAATATCGCAATTTGTACGAAGACAACAAGAACCAAATACTTCCTTCAAATTGTATATTATCACAGATATTTCAACTAACTACCTCCAATTCAAATCACTTCATTATCTTTATTAGGACTGAAGATAGTGCGGTCGCATATTTATTCACAAAAAATGAACAATTATTTATATTTTGCAAATTTTTCGACGGCAATTTGTTTGGAAATGTTTAATGTACCACTATCAATTTGTTCAAATTTTTCCTATTATTTTTTCAATAAAAAAGTATGCTTCAAAGTTCACTGTTTTTAAAAGTTATTAAATTTCCTTACTTTTCAACAGATTTTCAGATCTGTAAGCTACAAATAATTTTTTGGAATATTACTTTTCGGCTCATTAACGTACAACATTTGCACCTTTAAAATGATACCTCTTTTATTGACCTACCTAAAATGTTAGCAAATGAAGATTCCACACGATTTGTTGAGCTGAAATTCAATTTTAAGTTAAATTTACAACTTTACTGTTGGTTTTTAAAGGTATCATGAATAGAAAACGGTCAAATCTGTTTCAAACCGCTTAAAATTTTTAATAGTGGTGTTTTCAATTCAGAGTACTCTACATTTAGGAGTTTTTGAAATTTCTTTTAAATTTAGGATTAAATTAGAATGCTTCGGTACCTAGAGAAATGTCATAAGTAGATATATTAAAATCCAAAATTTGTCATGCTTTAAATACTAAGAATATGGTAAAGTAAAAATCTAAGCTACCTAATGTTAACATGTTTGCATTCTCAACCAAGAAGATTAATTTTCTATCAAAAAGACGAATTTTTAACAAATTACGGACATTTTTAATCAAATAGTTGAATTTTTACACAAAAAGATATATTTTTAACAAAAATTAAAATAGTTAATTTTATTTAAAAAACATTTTTTAATAAAAAACAGCGCATTTTCTACAAAAAAGTTTAATTTTCTACTGGCGACAAATAGTTCATAAGAAATTCATGAAAAACAGTGAAAGTGGAGTGAATAAGTCGGAACCAATTTTTGGTTTCAAAGGAGCTGCAACAAAAAGGAACCTCTCTTGCTGAAAAAGGACCAAAAATGGTAAAAAGTTTCTAAATAAACCCAAAGTATAGACTGAGACGGTTCCAATAGAGTTCTTTTTTGTCACTTCTGCATTGACTCACTTCGAACATTTTACAATTTAATAATGCACATTTTATTTTGTAATTCGGATTAAATGATATTGCACTGGGAACATTTTAATGAAGAGACTGAAATTATAGACATTAGTTCTTCTTGAAAGGAAGATAGTTTACATAAAATACGATAGTTTATGAGGTAATGTTGAAATCCGACGTTTTCAGCGGCAGATGTACCAAAAAATCGCAGTACTATTTAAAATGATGTAATACACACTTGCAATATTACGTTAATATTATCTTTTTCAGAAAGTTAGGTATTTTTGTCATTCAATTAAATTTGGTTTTAAAATGAATAAAAAATGTTTGTTAATATTTATCTGTATGATTATTCATAGTATTTATTTATTTCAAATCGATTCTGAATGATACTAACTTTTACTTAAGCCGTAAAATTACCAAACCCTCCGTTTTTTTCTGTGAACAATCGCTAGATAGATTGATCAGCGACCTGGGTAGGAGCAGTGTTGATAAACGAACATGTTACTCAAAAACATAACAAAGGAATTCTAGATCAATCTAAAAATCTGTACCCACTCCCAAAAATTACTCCCTTCCTCAAATCCTCACCGTCGTCGAGCGATATTTTCCGATCTCGACACGATCCCGACTCGACCCCAGACTCCGGTATCGAGTTTGCATCGTGTCGGTTTTAGCTCGACTCGACTTTAGATCGGGAAGTCGATATATCGGCTCAGGATCGGGTCAGGTTTTCGATACTCCTTCGGCAGATGTGCTCTTCTCACTTGAACCGAGCGGAGAGGGAAATTTGCCAATGGGTTCACTTCATTCGTTCCCCCCTGACTCCTCCATGCGTAGTTAAACCGGTTATGGCTAGAGTGAAAATGCTGAAACACATTTTCTCCAAAGATAGTGGAAGATTCGTACTTTGGCTTAGAATTAAATAATTTGAAACATTCAAATGCGATTATGCCGATTATAGAAACTATTTTCAACCTTCATTCAATTTAGAAATGTGTTTAATGAAAAAAAATATATTTTTTAGTATGTGGCAATATTGCACTGTTTATTCAAGAGGAGCAAATATGAATCAGATATTGAAAAGTGAACAACTTACTTACTCAACTGCAATAATTACATTTTTAATTATAAAATAAATTTTCAACCAAGAAGAACGTTTTTTTTATGTACGAGAGCCTGCATGAAAAAATGCATGGACGTAAAAGAAGCTAGAGTAGTATGCCAGGACAGGAAAGTATGGCGGCAAATAGTTAATAAAAAGAGTGTCAGTAGAGTGAATGATGCTTGAAACAAAGACCTTGGCTACTAATGGACCCAAGTGGGGAACCTTACATAACGACTTCGTGAGGTTCTTCGCTTGGGGTGATTGCTAGAGATATTGATCAGCAACCTGGGTCGGAGCAGTGTTGCGGAACGAACGTGTTATTTACTTAAATAGCACGAGAATTCTGGATCAATCTGAATAATCTCTATCCCTTCCACACACTACTTCTTTCCCCTACCGAGTGAGTCACGCCTACCCCGAAAGGGAAATGGCTTAATGGTGTAATAATAAAAAAATAGTTAAATTTGTACAAAATAAAATGAACTTGTAACAATTCACCCTAACTTTCAAACATGGAGTTGAAATTTCAACCAAGACAATTCGTTTTACACCGAAAAGAAAAATTTTTCAGAACAGATCTGCATTATCGAAAATAAAGTAACGCATGTTTATTCAAAAATAAAAACGTTGAATATGTTGTTAGAAACGTTATTATTCAAGCAAAACTACAAATCGTATTCTTATTTATAAGAATTTTTTTAAGAGAATAATTCATTGATTATTGATCTCTTATCTTCGGTTTATACAAAAAATGAATTTTTGTCAACAAATGATACTTCAATTCCAGGGAAAAAATTATTTCTTATTGAAACAACAAATTTTCAAATGAAGGAATAAATGTTCAACTGAAATGATGAATATTCAACTAAAGTGATGAATATTCAACTGGTCTACATGCATTTTTAAACAAAAAGATGCCTTTTTAACAAGAAAGTTTAACTTTTAATAAAGGAGTTTTATTTCAACCAAAGAGTCATCTTTTTGGTTGAAAATAAAACTACTAAAAGAGGAATTTGTAGTCAAGAAGATCAACTTTCAAAGAAGAATAACTTTGCACCAAAAAATACTATTTTTCAACAAGGAACATGAATTTTGAACAAAATAGGTAAATTGTCAATTAAAAAAGATCTATTTCAACCAAAAATGGAATGGTTCAATTTTTAGTTTGAATAATCACTTTTCAACTAAACTGACAAATTTCTAACTAAAATAATGAATCATAAACTAAAAAATTAACTTTCTACCAAAAAAATAATATTTCTCTAAAAATTACATGAATTATCAACTAAATACATAGTCGAATTTTTAAATTAAATTCTCAATTTTCAACAAAATAGTTCAATTTTAAACTAAGAACATTATCTATCAACAAAAAATGGAATAGTTTTATTTTCAACCAAAAAGATGAATTTTGAACAAAAATTATGAATATTTAACTAGAATGCTTAAATATTTAACCCAAAATACGAATGTAAAATAAAATCATGAATATACTCAACCTGAATATGTACTTCAATTTTGTTTAAACAAATTGTTCGTAAAATTAACAAATGTATAACTAAATTTGTGAATGATTTGAGCAAGGCTAAAAAAACGTTTTATTTTAGCTTGAAAACGCCGAAAATGTGCGTTTGTTTCTATAATTTGTACGTAAAAATAACAAATGTTAATGCATCACTAAGTTTGTGAATATGATTTGAACAAGGTCAGATAAAAAAACGATTGTTTTTGCTGGAAAGCGCAGGAAATGTGCATTTGTTTATATAAATTGTTCGTAAAATTAACAAATGTATAACTAAATTTGTGAATGATTTGAGCAAGGTCAAATAAAAAAAAAAAAAGATTTATTTTTGCTTGAAAACGCCGAAAATGTGCATTTGTTTCTATAGTTTGTTCCTAAAATTAACAAATGTTAATACAGGACAAAATTGTTTCAGAATATATAAGTGCAATAAAATTAGATGAAAAATCGATTTCATTTTGCTTTAAACTCCTAAAATGTGAATTTGTTCCTATATTTGGCTTATCAAATAAATAAATATCAACGGATAGTATAATTTTTACAGAAAATATAATCGATGATATCATTACAATAAGAGTAGACGAAAAAAGATTGTTCGCTGCCTATTAATTTCTGTGATGTACATCTGTTTACAAAATTTGTTTATAGAAGTAATAAATAACATTTAATTCTGAATTTTGATGGTCACGTATCATGCAAACAATAAAATCAAGCAATTTTACACCAGGAATATACTTTAACAAGAAATATTCTTAATGTAGATTATTTTTTTATTAAAATCCGCTAATAACAATAACCTTTGAAAGCTAACATTTTTTCTTTATTCTTATAACGCTTTGCATTGAATTAAAGTGATCTGAAGTATAAAATAAATTTTTTTTTACGGGATTAAAACATGAAAGGTAAAAATTCAACACTTTTCGCTATTTGCATTAAGATAAAAATTAAATGAACAAAAAATAATAACAAATCAACTCTCAACTGTTCCTAGAAAATTTAGTCCTTAATTTAAAAAAAAATATTAATCAAAAATCGGTGCATTATTTCGTTCTATATATCATTTTGAACCTCGCTTTTCATTTCACCCTACTATGAACCGCTAGACGCTACGTCACAGACACACATCTGGCGAAGAAGTATCGAAAAGCCGACACGATCCCGAGCCGATATATCGACTTCCCGAGCCAAAGCCGAGCCGAGAGAAAACCGAGCACTGGTATCGGAATCACGATCCCGACCCGAGACAAAATCGACGCGATCCCGTCGCGATCACGAGACAGTACCGTATCGAACGGCACCACTAGATATATGTATGGCTTAATGGTATAATAATGTGCACTATCTATGGTTACGGAATTTCCCTAAATCTAACCCCTTTTCCATCTCGTGCAGAGCTAACTTTACGGAAAATTCCGTAACCATAGGCAGTGGAATGATAATAATTATAATAGTAATAATAATAGTTGAAATTTCTAACAAACTTTTAAGTCTTCATGCTAGGCAGACAAGTTTGATAAAAAAAGTTGAATTTTCAACCCGAGTACATCAATTTTCAACAAAAAAGTTGATTTTCAAACACAAAGGTAAATTTTAAGAATAAAATTATTATTTAACAACAAAAACAACGATTTTTTAACAAAGTGGTTAAATTTTCACTCAAAGATGATTTTTTACTAAAATGATGAATCTCTAACCAACAAGTTACAACAGTTGCATCTTAACCAAAAAGTTAATTTTATACAAACAAAACAAAAAACGAATTTTCTACAAAATACATTAATTTTGAAATAATAGGATTAATTTTCTACCGAAAAATGAATCTTCAATAAGATACATGAATTCTCAACCCGAATATGCGAATTTAGAAAAAAAAATAATAGACTAAAACAGAAAAGTTTACATAAACATTGAAGTTAATTTTTAATACTCTTAAAATATTAGGTTAGAAAACTGGAAATTTTCCTCGAAAATAAAATTAATTTTCTACTGCACACGTTTTGATTACGGGCTACACACTTTAAAATTCAAACTAAAAAAAATCATAACATTTTAGCTTTGTAAAACTAAATCCTTTTTCTGATTAAAACATTTTATTTTATAAAACTAATTTCATTGAGGTGCCACGTTTATTTAGTTATCAGAGATTATATTTCATGTGCATGTAAAGTTCGACAAATCTTTGTAAAATTGTGTGTGGGGGGGGATGTCGCGGTATCTTACACAGGAGGTATGGGGGGTTAAAATTGGCAGAAAAATACTTTACGTTATTTGTGGATGTACCCTTATTTATTCATTAATTTATTATTATTTCGCGAATGTAAGATTATTAATATTACTATACACTACTAATATTATTAGGTAAACACTTCAAAATCCCACTTAATTAACATGGGAAAATTGTTGATTTTCGAACAATTGAACTTATATTTCAGGATTTGATCGAAATGTGAAAAGTATTTTTTTAAGGATTGAAAAGCAGTGCCTACGAAATAAAACCATGCTAATAACTTTCATTTATACTCCCTCCCCTCACAGCGGCCCTAACATGACCCAAAAATAAAATACTACATTTTTACTGAGAGTAAGGGTCAGTTAAAAATAAAATTTATTATATTATGGTTTTATTTCATAGCCAGTCCTCTTCACTGCCTCAAAAATGGATTTTTAAGTTTCCGGTGGCACGTGTTAATGATTTGAATTTCGAAACAAAAGTTACGGATTTCCTTTCTACGGGAATGGAAATTTTTGCGGGCACATTAAATAATAAAATAAATAATAAAAGCTGTCATCTGCTCCGACGTCCTTAACAGCAATGGGAAACGGGCAATGTATGAGTTAATTCGAGTTATTAATCGGGACACCAAATTTAAAACGACACAGAAAAAACAAAAGTTAAGATATGTTGCAGGTAAGACTTGAAACGAATAAAAATTAACAATATTTCGGCAAAAGTTTCACCGAGGTTAGGAGAATAATTTTGATCTCGTCTACTGCGTGAAGCGGAAGTGAGCAAATTTCGGCAAAACATATAGAATCTGTAACAGAAAATACGAAAAAAATGTGTACTTACTGATGTATTTCCTCCGAAATAAATTAGACTATTTTAGATGAATTAAAACTTCCTTAATACCATTTAGCAAAAAGCTCAAAAAGCAACTGACAGATGGGAATCCCCCTTTCTCTCCAATTTAATGAAGTTAAACGACGATAGATAGCGCTGGCGTCGCAATCCTCGTTACATCTGGAATAAAAATGGAGCGATTATTAGGCGAAAGATTATCCAGATAAGGTTAAAAACCGAAAATTATCTTCGATTCATGTAAAGTTTATACGGCAAGGTTAATTTTTGTTGCGGTGAATCTTTCACCTGAAATCGATGTAAACTTTA
>NC_046662.1:89146109-89155941 GCF_010883055.1 Belonocnema kinseyi
CCCCCCCCCCACAAACACATGGAAAAGACTATAATTTATACACGGCCACTAAGGGAAAGACAAAATTGAGTTCAGCCTGGAATATATTTGAATTTTCGAAGACTTGTTGCTTACATGTGAGTTAGGCACGAGGCAAGTTATAAAAAGCTTTAAAAAGGAGGGAAATAAAGATTTAGATGAATGGATAAGAAGAGTCCATCGAAAACTTGAAAAGTTCGTGTTTCCCTAACATGAAGAAGAGCTAAGGGGCCTGGAGCAAAGTAGAGCGACGAAGAAGAGCAAAGAGGAGTGAACAGTGAAGATCTCGGGCGCCGAGGCAACGACCCCTGGCACTCTCGGCGCGACGCCCGCCCCCACGACTGCCAGCGTACGATCCACAAAGTGCGGCGCGTACTTGCGCTGAATAGTGAGTAGGACGTTGACATGCGATGCTTCGTTGTATCATCATCTCTCTTTTTCTCACTCTTTTCCACTTCACCTCTTTCTCTCTCTCTCTCTCTCGCTCTCTCTCATTCTCACATTACTGCCATTGCAATAAGGCTCAGATAATATTTCATCAGAACAATTAATCGAGAGATGACACCAATTACAAGAGGATTATTATAAACTTACAAATACTACATATTTTGTTTAATATCGTTTCTTATAATTATTTAATAATTAATTATCGCCACATTCTTTAAATCTAAATACGCGAAATTTCACTACATGATTCCAGTAATTATAGAGAAGTCGGTCACTAATGTGATCGTTTGGTATGCTGACGTTACACGAAAAAAAGCGGTAACTGCAAAAAATAGTAAAATAAGTTTTTTATAACACTGAAAAGTGAAATTGTTAAAGAGAAACCTATAGGCGTTTGTCAAATCTATTTGTTTAAATTTTTTACATTGTTTAAATTAGTTTTAAAATATTAAGTCTAAAAAATTGGCAAAAATACAATAAGTCACATTGTGATTGTTGGCATGATTCAACCCCAAATTTGTATGAAAGTTTGTCTAAACATAAAGTTTCATGAAACTTTGGAAACGTTTCAGTTTCCAAAGTTTAAAATATTAAGGCGGAAAAATTTATAATTGTAAAAAACTGATGTTAAGTATTAAATTTAAACATTCAATTGTACTGTACTATACAGGGTGGACACGCTGGGGCTTGTCAAAAAGTATGCAACCCCGCATATATGCCCATAAGAATAGCATTTGCGTATAAGGCGGGTTGCATGATTTTTGGTAAGCCCCAGCGTGTTCATCCTGTATATTAATATTAATATGATATCAACCTTAATGTTAACATTAATATAATGTAAAATATACATAATAAATTATAGGGCTTACTATATGTAGCTAGATCCGGATTTAAAAGTGCGTGTAGCTTGAACTGAAAAAGTGAGCAGTGGAAAATCAACTTCATTTCTAAGTAACATTTTCAGTTTTCTGAGCTAATATTTTGAAAGTAATGAAAATGAACCAAAAATAATTATTTAATTATCGTAGGTTTCAAAGTACTTTCACCTTTTTCTCGTTTTCCACTCAAATGTGAACTAAATTAATAGAACCCAGTAAGAAAATTAAACTAATTTTGGATGAAAATTCATTCTTTTTGGTCCAAAACTTTACTATTATATATTTTTGGTTGAAAATGTATTTATTTGGTTGAAGATTCAACAATTTTCTTAAGAAGCCATCTTTTTTGGTTGAAAACTCAACTGCTCTATGTATAGAAAATTTCCCTTTTTGCCTTGAAAATTCAACATTTTGGTAGACATTTTTTTTCTCTCTTGACCAATAAATCTTTTTTGTTTGAGAATGCATCCCTAAAAACATGTTTTAGTTGAAATATCAACTAATACATTTTTCAGTGACCATTTTTTTTATTTCGGTTAAAAATTCAACTACTTAGTTAAAAGTTGAACTACTTTGTTAACGTTTCATGTAATTTATTAGAAATTAACTTTTTCGGTTGAGAATTCTTCATTACTCAAGTGCCAAATTTATCTCTGGTTGAAAATATAACTATTTTGTTTAAAAAAATCATCTTTCTTGGTTTTGAACGTTCAACTACTTGGCCACAAGTCCAACTACTATGTTAAAAAATACTTTGTTTGGTTAAAGGTGCATCATTTTACTTGAAAATTTATCTGTTTTTTGTCATTGAACATTCAACCATTTTATTGAAAATTCAATTCGACATCGACTTTCACGCAAGAAGCCAGCATCTACCACTTGTTGCATTCTTTCGCAGAAGTCGCAGAAAATTTTAATCTATTTGAACGACTGCACAAAGATTTGAAATATTTTCATGTTTTTAAATTATTACCACAGATTTCTAAAAGATTTCACAAATATTTCAAAGCATTGATCGGGTTTTGTAAATATCTCTAAGAGTTTGACAAAGAATTTATAATAATAATCGAGGTTCTACTGTAATTTGTAATCAGTTTTTAAAAAGAATAAAACAAACTCTAAACAAACACTAAAACAAAGAAAAATGGTTAATTTTAATTATTTATATGGAAAACTATAGATATGCTAGATATGAATGCATACAGTCGCCGAGAGGATGCAAATGTGTTGCTGCGTCAGAAATCAGTTTCCATAACTTAATATATATAATTAAATTACAATTATTCGTTAATTTTTGTTAATATATTATTAGTGTACACGTAGAAACTTTGATTGAACTGCAGTTGCTCATTGAAATCGTTTAATTTGGTTTAACAGTACCCATAATTAACTGCTTAAAGGAAGACATATTTAATATGTGAATTTGACAGATTCTACTCAATTTAACTCGATTTTCTTAAATGGTTTTGAATTTTACTGTTTAGTTCACAAAATCTCCTATCGCACTACAGATACGTCACGTCGAAAACAGCATTGATAAACTTATTAAAAATAAATGAATGTGTGAATAAATTGTTAACAACAAATAATAACTGTAAAGTGCACACAAATACAATTATTTTCGATTCATATATGTGATAAAATAGGTAATAGGTAATAGAATAATAACTTTACAGTTATTATTCATTGTAAATGATTGATTTTCACATTTAATTATTTTAAATAAGAGCGCCATCCATGACTAATTCACTTGTAGAAGCGACGCGGACCTAACAGATCTGAACTAATCTGAAGTCGAGGCCGTTTACGGAGCGACAAGCGGGTGTCAACCAGTGTCCGGTTTTTGTTTTTTTTTTTTAATTAAAAGCTATTTTTATTATTACTTTAAACTACTCGTCGATATTTTGAACATACATGGAGAGGGACGCGTATGAAAAGAACACTATGGATAGGGGTAATTAAGTTTTTCTTCACATTTTTCAGATCAAGATGCTTTTGTATTTGAAACTCGGCGTTTAAAGTTTTTTCAACTTGACGTTCTTGATGGAACACTCAGAAAAAAGATTGAGTTGATTCAACAAAACAGTTTGTTCAACCTACTTTGTTTGTTGAAAGTAAAAAATTTGCTCAGCTTAAATGAACTTTTGGTTATATTTATAAAACACAACGAATTATGTTGGTCAATTCAAAGTAATTATTTATTTTAGCAATTTTAGTTGATTCAACCAAATATATGTGCTGAGCAGAATATATAATTGATTAGAAAATTATTTAGTTAAACTAACGAAATAATTTTTTTGATTCAACCAAATGCTTACATGACACGCCGAAAAGTGTCGAAAAGATCGTGCTTCGTGTCATCAATTTATCAAAAAATTAGTTCTATGTACACCGGAAAACTTCGAGTATCAAATTTATTGCAAAACTCGGGTTTGTAATAACATACAGAATATTTTTTTTGAATGTGAGTAGAACCTTTAGTTCGCCGGGGACACTTTAGTTTAACGGTGCAGGCAATCTATAAACTAGAAATCCATAATTGATGAAAGAACTCAAACAAATGCGTGGAAAAAGCCTTTCTGTCAGATTTCGTTAATAAGAAGGGCTTCTTGTATACACCTTGTACGAACTTTGATACGACGGTTGTTGATTCAAGCAAAATATTTGATTGGATCAACCCACATATGCCATTGGATCAATCCAAACATTTAATTGGATCAACCAAAACATTTATTGTAATAAAACAAACTTTATTAACCAAAAAATTTGTTTGAATCAACCAAACATTTGATTGACCATATAGCAAAGTATTTTTTTGCTTGATCCAACCACATTTTTGTTGAATCAACCAAACTTTTTTTTGACTGATACTTCTTAAAATTTCATCAAGTTTATACAAAAAAACGAGAGTAGCGAAATGTTTAATACGCATAAAATGGTTTTAGATTCGATGAATTTTTTATCAAACAAAAACCTTTTTCAGAATAAAATGGCGCGAAATCGATAATAATTTATCTCGAATGGATTTACCATCTTCGTTTGCTGACTCTTCAATTTATCTCGTCATAATGGATTACTTTAGTCTTAGAATTGATTTTATTGCATTGATTTTAATGTACCACATTTCAGGCATTCTAAAATAAATAATTATATTTCTTATATTTAACTATTATACCATATTATTAACTACACTCCCTTAATGAACCTTCTACTCACTCATTTTTTTTTAAAATCTTATCTTTTGAATTTTTGAATCATCGCTAAATTTAAATATAAAATCTTAGAATTTTATTCTCAATTTCCACGGTTTTTTTGTACTCAAAATAACATATTAAAGAAAACTATCTTCTAATGTGAGAAAATGAAATAAGTAAATTGACAACTTTCTGTGGTCTTCAAATTTTAACGAATGAGAGATTATGCAATGCTACTTGCCAGTTGTGGTCCTAATCCAGACCCCACATCCAGCAACATTATCATAACCAGTATTTATAAGTTATTTACTCAAATTGAAAAAAAATAGTATAACTTACAGACCTAAATCTATTTTAACTTTCTTTATTTACGATAAAAATGTCTAAATGTATGCATTCAGAGAAACACCACGGAACAGCACGGCTATAATAAACGTACTCGTAGCTGTGTTCGACTTCAGGTTCAATAGTTTACATTGAGAACATAGACGAAAAGAAAAAAAAGAGTATTTCGCTAGTCGAATACTAAAGTACTAATTTAATTAGTAAAATTTTCTCTACTTCAGATTTAGAGAGCAGGACTCTACTGTCGCGTAAACCACGGAAAAAAAGCTTAGAATCTTCCAAAAGAAAAGTAATTTTCTATTATGCATATTGCCAAAACGCATTTGATTATTGATCAGCTATACTTATACTCTACATACAATTTGAAAGATTCTCACCCCGTTTTATACAATTGCGGTGTAATCTTCCCATAATTAATTTTATCCTTGTTTTAAATACATTTGCATTAATTTATCTGATAGAAGTTATGTAGAAGCAAATACTTGATCAAAAAGTCAAATGTGACTTTCTCTCTTGGTGGTTCAACTTTATAGGGATAATGGCGATAAGAACAAGTTCAATTAATTTTCAGTTCATTTTCGAGTCGAGTTTTAAATTTTAAGATAAATATATAGTATGGACTTTCCTAAGAAATTATGTGAAATTCTTTAACTTTCAATCTATCAAGAATCTTTGTATCTAAAAAATAATACATTTGAGGAAGTAAATGCGTTATGTAACAGATGGGTTAAGAACCACTTTGCATAACCAACCATTTCTTCAGACATTTAGTAAACAGACAAGATTACGTAACACAACTTAATAAGGATACGCCATTGTCCTAAGACCTCTCCGTTACGAATCGGTCAACATTTTTTTATTTGCTTCAATTTAGAGACTCTTTATTGGAAGAATTTCATGCCACGGCTGAGTGGGCCAGTTGCCTATCAAAACACCACGTGAAGAAAATATGTTAAAGCAAGTCTAGAGTATATATGAACCAAAAAAAAAAAAAAAAGAAAAAGGAAGAAAGATATGTTCATGATAAAGAACATGATCATTGAAAAAAGACCACCTATTTTGTATCTGTCTGGAGTAACACCTGCCGTACATTTTCTTTTCAATTCTACAAACAGCGGATGTATAAAGATACATGATATTTTCTACCAGCCTCGTTATCAAACAAAGTCGGCACCTTATGGACAGTGGTGTAGTGATTACGAAACTAAAATTAACGCATCATAAAAAGCGTCTGATTTCTGGTTATTTTAATGACCGAGACACCTCCTGACACTGAATGACACTACTGACTAGCTTTGATATTCAAGTGAATGAGTAACAAAGCTTGGCTTATTTGGTACCAATCGAGATAATTGCATCAGTTCACAACATACAAAAATCGGTATCAAGGAGTATAGCAAGATATAATCACTCAAAAAAAATCCGCCCGCTTTGCGGGCACATTCTCATAGCCCGCTGCGCGCGTAACTGTTGGTTCCCGCGCTTCGCGCTCGATAATATATTTATCTCGCGCTCCGAGCTCGGCCATTGTATATTCCTTACACTTGTGCACAGATTTTTTGAAACTGAAGGTCAAAGCATAATTTGGTGATAGTGATTTCTTTTTTGTTAAAGCTCCGGCGACTTTAACGAATACATTCTCTTCACGTATCTCGTGTTTCGCACTCGAACCCGTGTGAAAATAACCCCATTTGGCCATATTACAAGTCGGGCACTAATCGGGGGCTAGTCGGGTTATTAATTTTGACAAAGTACCCAGTCAGGGACTAATCCGGGACTAGTTGGGCTTTTTGTTGTCAAAATTTCAGTCGGGGCCTGGTCGGTGGTTGGTCAAGAGCTAGTCGGGCCTTTTTGTTCACTAACGATTTTTTTATTCTAAAACACTAAGAATATATTTAACAATAATTTTACACCGTTTTTTGAAGAAAATATTTATTAATGTTAAAATCATCTCAAATATACTTATAAATAATTATTAAGTTAATAATTTTTTGCGAAAATCAACTTTTTATAAAAACAACGATCAAAATATTCAAAAAGACGTAATCTTAGTTTTTTTGCATTTTTTTTTAGAAAATTGCGAATTTCTAGGAACATTTATAAATACCTTTGTATAGAATTTGAAGAAAATCCATATTGGAAAAGATACATATAGATGCAGGTGAAAAGTCTGCCGAAAGTCATGAGAAATTAAATTTGTACAAATACTTATTTTTAAATTGATCTGAAAGGTTTGCCATATATAACTAAAGTTTGATCCTTCATGTAGTTGAAATTGGAAAGAGAAAAAGTATTTGATAAATCAGTAAAGAGGAGTATACTAGTAGTAAACAATTAAGCGCGGTACAGTTCAGATTTCGCTACCACCTTCATTTGAGTCTTGCGGTTCTGAACTGGTAGCCTTAAAGAAAATCCGCAGGGCGCGACGTGCCGCCTTTCGCGCAACTGAAATGACGCGTTGAGTCTTTTTTTTTAAAATTAATATTCCACAAATTTTGGGGAATTTTAGTTGCATAAATTTATGCATTTTTGAGCGTAGGATGTTTTCCCTATTAAATCTTGGGTAAATTTGAGCACTTATAATATTTCAAAAAAGTTTATGGAGATTTCCGTGAATAATAAGTATTTTTACAAACTTTTAGGGAATGTTCTACAAATTTTGGAGAGTTTTGTTAATATTCCACGCGGATGCCTTTGAAGCTTAACAACTCAGTCAAAAAAATGCTAGCGCAACAAAAAAACGGTCATTTAAAAGCTGAAAGTGTTGTACGTTAATGGGCTTGAAAACGTTTATTTAAAAAAAAATTTGTGCTTAGCAGACTGAAAAATGTAAAAAAAAGTAAGGATTTTTGGGTACATTTAAGAACAGTCAAGTTTAGAGCATTATTTCTTATACAAGGGGCGATGGGAAAAAATTGAAACAATTCGCGAGTATGAGGAAAACTGTTGTGAACCAGTTGCAGTTGAGAAATTTCAAAAATAATAAAAATTGTTGCTCAAAAGCACAAAAATGTGCAACTATATTATCTTCAGTTCTAATGCAGATATTAAAGCGATTCAAACTGCAAACTGTAATTAATAGGCTCTGCATTTATTTTCAATCACCCGGAAGGATGTGTTAGTCTTCTTTCTTGTGAAAATCGCGATATTTTTATACATTTTTTTTGTTGGAAAACAAGTGACAGAAAGCAGAGGGGACCCTTTTTTTTTACTCCCGACCGCTGGTGCCATTCTTCGGCCCCTAGTTTTGAATGCTTGGATGGCACCTGGCCACGGGTCAAAGAAAGAGACCAGCGGTCGGCAGTAAACAAAAACGGGCCCCCCTGCTTTCTCTCACTTGTGTTCCAACAAAAAAAATGTCTAAAAATATCGCAATTTTCACAAAAAAGAAGACTAACACATCCTTCCGGGTGATTGAAAGTAAATACAGAGCCTATCAATTACAGTTTGCAGTTTGAGTCGCTTTAATATCTGTATTAGAACTGAAGATAATATAGTTGCACATTTTTGTGCTTTTAAACAACAATTCTTAATATTTTTTTAATTTCTCAACTGCAACTGGTTCACAACAGTTTTCCTCATACTCATGAATTTTTTCAAATTTTTTCCATCGCTTCTTGTATAAGAAATAATGCTCTAAAATTGACTGTTCTCAAATGTACCCAAAAATCCTTACTTTTTTTTATATTTTTCAGTCTGCTAAGCACAAAATTTTTTTACGTAAATGTCTTTCAGCTCATTAACGTAGAACACTTTCAGCTTTTAAATGACTGTTTTTTTGTTGCGCTAGCATTTATTTTGACTCAGTTGTTAAGCTTCAAAGGCAGATGCCTATAGCTTTCTCGCCGATAGTAGTATCCGATCAGGCCTCGACTAGGATAAGTCGGGGGACCTGACTAGCCCGCGACTAATCTACCGTGACGCTACTGGTCGGGGGCTAGTCAGATGACCTGATTAGCCCGCGACTTTAAGTGGGGTCGAATGGTCGGGAACCAGACTAGTTCCCCATTTGAATTTCTACACGGGAATTTGTATCTCGACTTGTATATCATTTCCATAAATGTATATTATTACAATTCATAACATGCATTAATATTAAAACATACGTATTTACATTGTCTCTTTTAAAAAATGCGCATTCTTTAAAAAACATTTTTTATTAAACCTTTTATTGCAACTTCTGCCGTTTCGTCAAAAACTGATGTAGTAATTTTTCCCTATGTATGCATGGTTCCGGATGTTTAGACTGTGAGAATTAGTAAGCTCAAAAGTAAGTAAGTGGAGGGAGGTAGGAGAGGTCAGGGAGGAGAGGTCGGCAAAAAAAATATTGCCGAAGCTCGTCTGCCATTATCGCGCCAATGACGGAATGATAACTATGGCCTGCACTTGGCAGCCAAGGTTTGGCTGCCATTGTCGGCCCAACACTGGGTACCAGTATTGGACCAAACCTGGCTGCCATCGTCGTGTCATTGCCGGATTGATAACTATGGCCTTGACTTGGCAGCCAGGGCTTGGCTGCCATTGTCGGCCCAACACTGGCTACGGTCTAAAGATATGACAAAAAAGATATTTAAAAAATAAATATTAATTGATTGCGAGTACTTTGAACATAAATATTAATGATCCTGTTTAGACTGAACACATATATTACGTTTTGAACATTTTATTACAAGTAAAATTTCTAACGCTACGGGGTATCGAACCTACATCTATATACCTAAATCTATCGCCTAGCAGCCGGGCGTGCTAACCATTCCGCTAAACTGACAAGTTCAAACTTTGTGAAAAAGCCATTCTCATACGCTGCAGTTCAGAAAAGTTAAAGAACCAAATTTTAAGCTCTCTTTTTCTAATTACGAGGGTAGTTCAATAAGTCCTTAGAATGACCAACAGATGGCGCGCGAATCGCTCCAAATCATCTGTTTTCAGTCAGCACCACTCCCGACTAGA
>NC_046662.1:89156041-89158865 GCF_010883055.1 Belonocnema kinseyi
CTCCAAGGAGATTATGTTGAAAAATAAAAAAAAATTTACCCAAAAAAAATTGTTTTTATACTTCATTCTAAGGACTTATTGAACTACCCTCGTATTTATTATTATGTGATGTTTTGTAAATGTAAAATACACGAAATGTTAACAGGAATATCAATACACTAATATTTAAATAAATAATTTAAATCGATTACAATTTTTCTTCGCGTAATATTTCATTTTTATCCGTTGTAGTCTGCTTTACAACTTTTTGCAATGACAGGAAATGTAATTTTTATAAACATTAACAATTTTTAATGACAGAACTTAACAAATCTCATCGTGAACTTTGACAATTTTTCAATAAATTTTTTTTATCTTTCGTGTAAGATTTGTTTATTAGGTGCTAAAACTAAGACTTGGTGAAACAAAGTGCCGATTCTGGGTCAAGCATCGGTGGAGAATTGGCAAATATAAATAGCCAATATAGGCTGCCAGCACTGGCTCAACATTGGGCCGATTTAAATAAAACATGGTTTGCCGCGGTGAAAGTGACACTTGGCCCAGTAATGTGCCATCACTGGGCCAGACTTTGACTGATCCTCGTGAAACATGGTTCCCCGTACTAAAAGTGAAACTTGGCGCAATAAAGTGCCGATACTGGGCCAAGCATCGGTGGAGGATCGGCAAATATAAATATCCAATATAGTCTGCCAGCACTGGCTCAACACTGGGCCAATTAAAATGCCGATATTGGCCCAAAAATTATAGCCGACCTTTGGCTGCCAAGATTGGACCAACACTGGGCCGTGTATTCAGCTCCGGCAATTCGCACTTGGGACTTTTTGAAAATAAACTTTCATTACATTTATTGTGAAATCACAACAGAAATTTTTAACAGTGTAGCTTGTGCGCCAAGGGAGCAAAATGAAGTACTCGCAGCGAGTACGAATTTTGGGCACGAGCGAAGCGAGAACCCAAAATCGTACGAGACTGAAATGCTTTATTGCTCCCATGGTGCATATACTATTTTTTAACACGAAGGGTGCAAAATTCGCGTTATTGGATGCCTATAAAAAGAGAGAAAAGCACATAACCTCACATTTACGCATCGCTCTGTCTCTGTCTCTCATAATGATCAGCTGACTTTCTCTCCCTATTATAAGGATAGAGAGAAAGACTGGGTTTGCTCCTGCTTATAGACATCCAAAACGCGCATTTTGCATCCTGAGTGTTAAAAAAAAGTTTTAATATCACAGTTTTTGGTGAATATAAATTTTTTTCAGGTTAAAATGAAGTTCGAATTCTTTAAGTTTCAACGTTCTGGAGTAGAATTTTTTTTACATTTTCAACGTTTCCCATTTAAAATTGTTATTTAGCGAAAATGTGCCAAAGAAATTTGATGCGTTTTAACACAATCAAACTAATTCTGAAGACAAATCTTCAAAAGACCCATAAACAATGCGTAAAAATAGATTATTATATTATACTTTTTTTGCATTTTTTGCCAAAAATATGAGGCAGACAAAAAATTGCACATAACAAAAATTGTTTATTTCAATAAGACCTAACAGTTTCAAAAAAAAAATCCCAATATGTCGATAATTTTCCAAGATATAGCATAAGTTATGTAAAAATGTTTAATTAACAATATCTCGAGAACGACCGTCAGTTCGCGAAAGCACCTCATACCGTTGGATTCAGGAGACTATTTTGCACAATATCCATTTTAAAAATTCCGGGGACCTATTTCCGCGGACACATATTATTTAACCCTCTGGTCATCAACTGGTTCAAAAATGACCCGGAGCGATTTGAAAAGTGAAGTTTCTGAAAAAAGAAACGTCGCAGGGGCGAAGCAAATATTTTGATAATTAGGGCAAAAATAGGTGGATCTGAAGGACCTAGTGGCGTTCTTAGTTCAACGCTGGTTTTCGTATAGGACGGACGGAAAGTGTCGAGCGGGTCATTAATGACCCATGCTGTGAATAATCGGGTGAAAAGTGAACAACAAATTTTTTGTCAAGTTTTCAAACGAAATTCGTTTAGTCAGTTGATTTGAATGTGTTTTTGTGAAGAAAAAAAAATTAATTGGAAAATACGAGTCCATGCTACTTTTGGATAGAAAAATGGGTACAGCGTGCATTGCAATGCACGCCAGGTACCTATCTGCCGGGACCACCGTCGCGCAGTGTTGTTTATTTAAACAATTTTTAACATACAATAATTTTCTTTTTGCATTCTGATTGGTTATCTGACACCTTGAACTTTAATTTACACTCATAGTTTCTTGAAAAACTGCAATTAAAAAAAAAAAAACAACAGCCCAAAATGTAAGTATTAAAATTCAGCACAGAGTGCACATTCACTTGGTTAGATAAATATACATTTTGAAAAAAATAGTAAAACCACTTAAAAATCTTCATAAAGCAAAGTCTACAGATTAAAGAAACCCAATGATTTTTTTCAATTGCGTAAAAAACAAAAGAAATGACATTAAAAAACAGAAACAAGTCATTTTTGCCATTTTTGCGCATTTTAAAAAATGATTAAATTTGTGGGTCATTAATGACCCAGCTGGTCAGCAACGGTGATCCAGAAAATGCTGGTGACCATAGGGTTAAGAAAACAGTTTGATCGTGCAACGTTTCGTAACAAAATGTTATCCAAATTAGGCAGATTATTTGCAAAAGAAAATAGTACCGCATCAATAATAAATCTTATGCCATAATAGAGAACCTATTTCGAATAATTGAGACTCCGGATTCTATAACCACGCATAAAATTTGCCTGGCCGCTTCAGGCCGCTCGAGTTGGCCCCTGATGGCTTGAAAATCAGTTTTCGAAA
>NC_046662.1:89158965-89166933 GCF_010883055.1 Belonocnema kinseyi
TTCGAAAACTGATTTTCAAGCCATCAGGGGCCAACTCGAGCGGCCTGAAGCGGCCAGGCAAATTTTATGCGTGGTTATAGAATCCGGAGTCTCAATTATAAAGGTGTGGTTTGCTTACCAGGATGATAAGAAAGGAACTTTTTTTCGATTTACAAGAGGTCAAGATATTGTCGAATTAAAAATAATCAATTATAATACCTGAAAGTTTTTCAAATTTGAAGCAATAAGACCTCTAAAGTAGTCACATTCTATATGCATTTAAAAAATTTTATTTGTAAGACGAAATTTTTAATGAAATTAATGAGCAGTCTGAATAAATTTAAATATTCAATTATTCATGTCACTGATCGAGTTATTATCTTGAACCTAGAAGTTTCAGAAGTATCGAAACTTCGCAAGACGAGCTCATCGAAGTATTTGTCTGGATTTCTCATCGATTAAGTTAAGTTAATATGTATACGTAATATGTATCGTCCGATGACTCATGAATAACTTATCTTTAGAGGACAGCCAGAGGTCTATTATTTATTCGGATGACCTTAAAACTTGAATTACCTAAATTGAACAATGACGGGTTTTTATTATTCAAAATTTTTTAGACTGCAAAAATGGGTTTCCCTAAAAATTAAACGCTATATTTTCATTAAATCTTGCTACAAAATTATCTCAAAATTCTTTGTTTCATTTGCATTTGGTAATATATTATCTACTTGAAAAGATAATTTATAATTTAAAACCCGGTTCACGATAATTATACATTATTGAAAGTTATCGATAGTACATATGTTGCATACAGTTGAACTTCAAAACGATTACTTCCATATCATTGACTTTTTATTAACTCTTGCGTGCCCATTGTACTATTTTTTGTTGCGTTTCTCGTTCCGTATTTGTATTTTTGTTTTAGAAATATCTTTCAGGTTTACGATTTCAAAATCCGAATTAATTAATTGCTTAATTGCTTAATTGCTTTAATAATTTTTTAATAAAAAATGAGAAATACCTCACTGCATTAAATCAAATAAAAATTAACTATAAAGAAATAGGTCACTTAGTTAAATTTTCCAATATTTTCTCATTTCATTTTAATTCTACTTTAAAGAAAAAAAACGCGTTTGTCCACCCACATCCTTAAAAATCGAAATCTTAAAGTTCCTCTTTTTTTAGCAAATGTAAAAGAAACACTTTCAGTATTGATCAACCAATTGATGAATTTCACGTGGATGGGAACCTATGAAACCAGATTTAGGTGACTCATTTTTTTCAAGCAAGGCCTCTATCCGTGGTCATTCGACCCTTGACCATTGTATTTTAAGGTGACCTTACGGGACGGGAGTCCCCTTAAAAAAAAGCGACGGAAGTTGCAACACATATTCACTTGGGATCGTCAAGGTCCCCGAAATATTCAGTCTATCCAGCCCTAACCAACACCAATTATGATCCCGGTGTTTCTACAAGTCGCCAACCAACAGCCAATCAAAAAGGCATCCGTGTTTGACCGTGAGACTTAATTCTGGAAATTACGATGGATTCGGCGCGGGTCACATGAGATCACGTGGGATCGTTCTAAACACCCTTGAAAACGCCCCTATAACTAAAAGACTACTTTTCTAAATTAAAATTAGTTTTTTTCCATCCAGCGATTGGCATGCTTCTGCCAAAATGACGGAAGAGTCCGTCGATCAAAGAAAAGTATATTTATGGAAGATCATCCACCCCGACTATACATTTACTCTCCAAGTCCCATCGCTTAGGAAATACTGAGGTTTCCACTTAATCCAGTTTTGACAGCCGGCTTTTCTGTCAAATGGTCCATATCAAAGAGTCCGGAAATTCTTTGATCTTTATAACTCGTTCTTAAATCGAATTATGGTTACGAGAGTGGGTAAAAAATCCAATTTTTAGGTATCTAAAACATCAATTTCATGTTGGGTCCTTTGTCTGTTTGAAATATAAAATGGATCGATGAAGCAGTCAAAATAAAAATTGAATTTCGTTGTTCTACCATTTTAGATGGTGAACACTTCTTAACTCTTTAGAGGCTTATTTTGAGTATAAGAAACATTCCTGCTGCAGAACAAAAGATTATGATTATTTGCAAAGCTTCCAAAAATATTTTTATTCCAAGGTTTCTTTCTTCCTGGTAGATAAAGTCATTAATTAAAATTATTTTCAGGTTTTTAAGAATTTATCTTACTGCGTAGATTACGAAAAAAATATACCCTTCAAATTTTTTAGCAGATTTGTTTTTTATCTAAAGATATTTATTTCATCAATTAATATTAATTTTCAAACCAGTTTTTATTATTTTCTAGACCAGGAATTTGGAAAATGAGAGGGCATTTTTCTTCTACTGAATTTTTTTAATTCGTGGAATACAACAACTTGTTGTGTATAAGAATTGTTTTTATTTTAATAAACTTGAAAATAGATTTGAAGTATAAATCCATTACATTCTGATTTCCTTCATATAACATATTTTATTTTAATTTTAAGATTTTTATTATTCTAAGGTTTCAAACTATTCCATTTTTAAAGCTTCAGTTTTGAATCGCTAATAGATTTCAGTTTTGAATTAAAAAGTTTTGAATTTAAAACTTTTAAAATTGTAGCTGAACCTAAGTTAAGCAATAAAGTACACACTTTTAAACTCTTATAAATTGAAAAGTTGAAATATTTCTGGTTAAAAAATATACATCCACATTATCATTTCCAATGCTGTAAATCAAAGAATGAATCAATCAGGTTGAAAATGTTCAAAATGATATAGGTTTAAAGCAATTTTTACATTCTTATTGCTGAGATTATAATGTAATCGCCCAAATTTTAAATCTCTGGTTTTTAACGGATCTTTACTTTTCGGCACTCACAGAATGCCTTGGAAACATGTTTATATATCTTGAAGACATACATTTATCTCTTTAGTCAAATTTTTATGACTCCAAAACGAGCGGTTTATAACCTCGATTGTGTCAGAATGTATCAGAATCTGCGGATCTGAACGAGTAAATCCCTTTAAAATATTCTTTAAAAAAATAAAAATTGTAACTTTTTAGAAGTATCTCCTATGACAGACAGAATGACCCTTTTTGTCAGGGCAGGTATACACTCGAAGTTATAAATCGCTCGTGTTGGAGTCATAAAAATTCGACTCAAGATATAAATTAATGTCTTCAAGGCATAAAAACTTGTCTTTAAGGCATGAATTGAAATTTGGCTCCTGCTCAAAATTAAAACATGCTCAAGTCGAACATATTGACTTCAGTATGTCTTGATTGGGGGCAATTCAAGTCGAACTCAAGTCGAAGCATTGTTACTCGGGTGATTATGGTTTGAAATATTTTTCAATATTCTTTCGAAAATATTGCGAAAACAGTGTAAATAATACACATTTCTTGGGCTTAAATTCCATCGAATATAATCTCATTTTAGAAATCGATTTGGTTGAATCAACAAAAATTTTTTTAGATGGTAGAAATTTTGGTAGATGGAGCATTTAGTGTTGATTCAAAAGAAAAATCTAGTAGGGTAAAAAAAAATTTTGTTTAATCAACCAAAATTTGATTGATTCAACCGAATTTTCAACTATATTCAAGAACTCAGTTGTTTTTTTTTATTCGAGAACATGTTTTCCCTGAGTACATTTAGTTGTAAGGTGCACTTTTTAATCAGTTATAAATTAAAAACCTTTCTCAAAATTCATCATGTATCATTCGCGCCATATTCAGAGTTCTAACTTTCTTGATTCACCTATATAATATCCTTGTTTAAACGATTTATAAACTAAAATTAGAAATAATACTTACAATACATTTTACTCCAAATCCCTGCCTTAAGTTTGACCAATATCGTTGGTTCGTTTTTGACAATATTTGTAGCTAGATCAGAGATAAATATCGGTGGTTTAGTTATAAATTGTTTTCGTGAATTTTAAGAAATCTTTGAATGTTAAAAACTTGCTACTTTTAAGTTCAAAACTTGTCAGAATTTAATGAAAAAAGAGAAAAAATTGTATGACTTCCATACCTTCAAACGCTCGTCTGGCGTTGTTGTAAATTTTAGATTAGAAACAATTCTGCTTTCCAAATTAAAAAGATATGTCAGTGATGCCTGAATTGAACGGAGATATTTCAGAGAAACCGTTTGCATATACTCTTCCTCACTTATAAATAAAGTATAAATAAGTATATTATAATAATATAATATAATAATTATATAATATAATAATTATAATAATTTGTTTAGACAAATAACGAGCAGCTTTTTCTTATAACACAACTAGATAAAAAAAATGTGTACTTGCGGTTTGGATCCAAATCGCAAGCACAAATTTTCGGGTGTCTGAAAAAGATTCTCAAAAATATTAACATCGTATATAATGAATGAACAAAGTAAATTTTCGAGAATTTTGGTACTTACCAAGTGTTCTAGGTGTACATTACATAAAATCCCAAAGAAAATAGTCCTGATGAACAGTTTCATGAACAGGCGTAGACAATATACTTCTTTGCCCTTAATATATGTGCGCTTATAGGGAGACGAAATTTTAACGAAGCGGAATATAGTTGCTGCACTCTGTATTCGGAAACTTTAGTCAGAATATTTGGAGGGGGTCCCCATGCAATTTCAGGGGGGGGGGGTAGAAAGAGTCCATAAAGGTAGAAAAGTATCAAAATTCGATAGTCGAAATCGATGGGTCCAGAATATCTGGTTGAGCTTATCAGAATATCTGGTTGAGCTTATCAGAACATCTGGTTACGTTTACCAGAATTACTGGCAATTTAAACCAGAACCTTGTATTCCTAAGCTACCTTAAACTGTCTAGTAAACATTACTGATCAACCGTATACCAGAAATTCTGATTAAAAAAATTACTCGAAATTTATAGTAAGGGCATATTTAACATTCTATTCTAGTTAAATTCACGAGAATTCTGGTTAGTTCAAACAGAGTTTTTTTGATTGAAAGCGCGAATCTAAAACTTTCCGGATAATCCGGAAATTTGAAAACGAAATTTCGCTAGACACCTTGTAAATACTATACACTACTTTGAAAATCACAACTACATTCACATTTGCCTATGTAGATGTCAAATGTTTTTTGCGTTATGAAAACCTTTGATCCAGTTTGGGATGAAAATTTGAAACTTTACGATTTATTTTGTTCTGAAATGTAAATATTAAATGAATGTACGTTATTTTTATAGAGCCATCGAATTCCAACAAAGGAAGTACATAAATCCATGCATCTATTTCCCATAAGTGAAACTTTGTTGATTCGGTCCAACATTTGCTATGACTCAAATATGCAAATATATTTGTCATTAGCTTATAAATTAAACCAGAAATAATATTGTCTTTATAAATATTGTTTGAGCAAAGGTTCTCCCCAAAATACAATTTATAATCTTTGTTTCGGTAAATTAAGCATCACGCTCATCATCCGTGGTATCTTTTTAAAAGCCTTGTTTCTGATTTTTGTCTCTCTCTCTCTCTCTCTCTCTCTCTCTCTAAGATTTCTGTGTTTCTTCTTCTCAGCAAGGATGAATTATATACTCTCTGATAAAGCAGATGTTGACTAATTTTATTTTTTTTCTCGTGATGAGTAAGGTTCATGCCAGGGACGTGAGTATTTGAGCATCCAGAACGATTTTTTCCGAGATTCTTTCACTCGATGCCAACTGCGATAGTAATATAATTTTTGCAAGACGTGATGAAAAAACATAATAAAATACATATAAGTATCAGGACGCAGACCCCGAAGTTGACCTTCTGTGTTGTGCGATTCTGAAAATTGTGCTAATAATAATACGTACGGTCGTTTACATACACACCTACGTCGTCTATCGCCCAGCACGTGCCATGGAGTCAAGGACAATGATTTCAACTCTTCCTAGAACATATACGAGCATACCGATAATGAGAAATCATCATCGGATCGCAGAAACCAGTCGAGTTATTTGAACACATTTCTGAAACCCGCCTTCTTTTACTTCACATTGATCCATTTTTATGGAAGCCTTTTGTTTCGATTTGATGTTTTTTTCAATCTGAGATACAATTTAGGAACACACAAAAAACTAAGAATAATCTTTATCCAAATTTCAGAGTAACGATTACCTGGAACAAAAATTACACTCTGCTGATAATCTTTACCCCATCATATTGGGTAATTCTACTGCTTTTACCTGTGCTGTGAAAATAGTTTTTAACGTAGATAAAAACAATGTTTCTATTAGAACCGATTTTGGGTTCCAATAAGAGAACTGTATCAAAAAGGAATCTCTCTTGCTGAAAAAAAAACCGAAAATTATAAATTGTTCTAAGGGAAGCAAAATCATGAGTTTTTGTGGACACTTTTTTACAGAATTCATACTGTGCTTCGACTCACTTGTTATGTTATAATACAGATTTAACATCATTGTACTGAGAAAATTTTATTAAAGAAACTTAAGGTATAGAGATTAGTCATTCTTGAAAGGAAGACAATAGCTGTCAATGACAGCTTTTAAAAGTTTCTATACACGCCTTTATAGAAGTTATAGGATAGATTAGGGTTGCAATTTTAAAGATAGCCACCGCCATTTTAAAAAGCTAAATTTCCAAACATTTGAAAATTCATATATATTTGTACCTGGAGAAAAATGGATGTTCAAACGTAACATCCAGGTTTTCAGGGTTAACGCATTTTATGTTTAACTATAGGACAGCAATCTAGATGTTTGAAGTTAGCATCTATAGATATTAAAAAGTAAGATGTTACTCTGGAACATCCAAAATGTTTAACTGAAATATGCGAGATATTACATGCATGGTTATGTCTAATAACGGCTGTAAATATTTGAGGAGTTTACTTATTTCTAGTAACTTAAGGAATTAATTGATAACTTATTTGTGTATTTAAAATTAAACTTTAATGTTCTTGAATGAACGAAAAACCTATAAAGGGTGTAAAGTGTCGATCAGAAGATATATGCAGTCAAGTTGAGGTTATGTGTAATATTTTAAATAAAAAATGAAAAATAAAAACGGGGTAAGTAAGCGAAAAACGAGTGATATGTAATGTGCGTTTAAAATTTTATCTATTTTAGGTTATTTGAACTCAAATTTGAATTTAAATTTATGAGCATTTTTTCAAATGTGTTCATGTCAATATAATAATATAACCTGCAATTTAAAATCATACTTCCCTCTCGTATACAAACAGAAGTCGTTATCCAATTTTAATTAACGACAGCTAATTGTGATTATTTTGAAATGTTCAAAAATGGTAATATTCTCTAATTGTAATATCAAAAATATAGAACCGAGAAATATAATCGTGAAACTTTAATGCGCAATGCGCATGCGCTCGGGCGATTTCAACATCTGAATGTGTTTTTCATTTTAACATACAAATATTTTTAACCTTAACATCTGGAAAAGTTGGGAGATTTTTGGTAGATTTTTGTATTGAATGCTCTAAATCAAGAGTGTTCAAATTTGAAAGCTTTAGAAATACGTCAAAATTTAAAAATGAATAAAGCACCCGTGCGTTTTTAATGGGAACGGAGTATTTGTTGACAGTGGGCATGATTTTAATGTAAGCGTAATATAGAAAAAAATATTTGAATATAATATAAATATATTTTATTAACGCATTAATAAAAGGCTAATCAAAGCAAAGCTTTCAAATCCAAAAGCAGGTAATATAACAAACCCTGTAGTCATTGGTGGCATGTAGGTTACGCCGCTGCTGATTATAAAGCATTTGAGTATAATTCTTCGAATCCCTTTACCCAAAAAATATATTAATCATACGTTAAATAAGTACAAATTATTTTTCCTTGTTTTGAATTAAAATTTGAGACCTTGAGATTTAATATATTGTTATCTTTTGAAAGCGTAACTCAAAAACCATTATTCCATCGAAGATTCCATCGTAATTGTTTATATTTTATTGTAAGTAAACGCGAGTTAATTTTGGTAA
>NC_046662.1:89167033-89168306 GCF_010883055.1 Belonocnema kinseyi
TTAAATAAATTATAAACTAAATTATTTATTTGTACTCTTAGTTGAAAACTCAAAAATTGAACTGTTTTATTGGTGAAAAGTTTAGCTATGTATTGAAAAACACGAAAAATTGTGTCTTCTGTAACAGTTTCGTAATAACTCTAAAAGAGACCGGTCATGTATACTCGGTTGGGGAAAAAGCCAAATAGAAAATTTTAAATTTTGAATTTATGCACTTTCTTAAAATTGTGCTTTGATATGCAGTTACTAGGAAATCCGGAAACGTACTTAAAGACAAGTAATTCATATCAATTTAGTATAACTTTACGATAAAAAAAGAAATTTTAAACCTACAAACTAAAAATAACGCTGAGATTTTGCACGGGGGGGGGGTAATTCTTTTTTTATTGTCAATTCAAAGATGTAGGCCTAAAATAAACACACACACGAGGCTGAAGGCTGGTGACCTTCTCAGCATGAAAACAAAAACACAAACCCAAGACGACTCTCGGTTCCAGTTCTACCTCCCCCCTCTCCCCCCTCTCCCTTATTAACTGAAGTTTTTGACGGGACTGACGTTATAACTACAAGCTCCACCATATGACGATTTGATACTTAACTTTGACATGATTTCGAGTCAGAAAATAAACTTATTGCCTAAAGGTGTTAGTTGGGCGTATAATCTAAACAATGAATAATACAAACTACAAAATAGCCTCGGAAAGGACTGGAACTTTTAATGACAAAAGGCATGAACACGATACATCTAAAGGTCATGTTTCAAACGACGAATGGAGACTGGTTGTTTGGAATGCTAGGGGAGTAAATGATCTCAAGGTAAAAGAATTGCGTGAAACTATGGACTTGAGGAAACTAGACATTTTATGTGTGCCTGAAACAAAGAAAAAGGGATGCGAAACCAAAGACATAAAAAAAGGCGTGTTGAAAGGCGGATTTGAAATATGGTCAGGGGTAGACTGTGAATCACATGGTAAACAAGGAGTAGGTCTGATTTTGAATGAAAGAAGACAGCTAGAATGCTAGAATGAAAGTAGGAATCAGAAGACTATTTATCATAGCATGCTACGCGCCAGTTTATAGTGATCCCAGAGAAGTAAAAGACGGCTTCTGGGACACTTTAAATGACACAATAAATATTTGCGAACATGGGGAAAAAATAATTCTACTAGGAGATACTAGGCAGTCTGATAAGTCCCTGAAAAATGAAACATGGAGACGTTTTTTTGGCCAAAGTCGGTTTTATTTTTCAACATACTCTCCTTTTAGGTCGATA
>NC_046662.1:89168406-89172793 GCF_010883055.1 Belonocnema kinseyi
CGATTTTATGCAATTTTGCTTGTGCAACTAAGCATGAATGAACAGGCGCATTGTCGTGATGATAAAGCGGTTTTTTCTTCTTCAAATGCGGTCGTTTTTCGGTGATATCGATTTTCAATCGGTCCAATAATGATGAATAGTATGCTCCGGTTATGGTTTTACCTTTGTCAATATATTCCACGAATATTATGCCATGTGCATCCCAAAATACGGAGGCCATAACCTTTCCGACCCATTGTTGCGTTTTTGGACGCTTCGGAGCACTTTGGCCCTGTGGAACCCACTGTTTTGCCTGTTGCGTTGACTCAGGAGTGTAGTAGTGGATCCAGGTTTCATCCATGGTTATGAATCGGCGCAAAAACTCGGTCGGCTTACACGAAAATAATGCCAAATTCTTCTGGGAAGTTGTCACACGAATTCGTTTTTGGTCCACTGTGAGCAAACGCGGCACCCATCGCGCGCAGAGCTTCTTCATGCCCAAAACTGACTGCGCGATATTGCCCACACGTTCCAATGATATGCCTACGGCATTAGCTACCTCTCTCAATTTCACTTTGGGATCATTCAACATCATATCATGGATTTTTTCGACATTTTCTGGTGTAGTGACCTCTTTTGGGCGCCCAGATCGTTCAGCATCAACTGTGCTCGTACGGCCACAACGAAACTCGGTAAACCACTTATGAATTGTTCCAATCGACGGTGCAGAGTCCGGGTAATACTCGTACTTATCCAGCTTGGCCTTGGTCTCGGATATCATTTTCTTGCGAAGATAGTAGTGTTTGATCAAAACTCGAAACTCAGATTTTTCCATATTAAAAAAACTCGGAGGTTAGTCGCTTCTCAGTGCTGTAACTTGTAAATGCGTAAACATAAATGCCTGAAGTTTTGACAGGCGTCATTAGAAGGATCAAGCTCGACGAAAATGGTTCACATAAGTGAATAATAATGCCATCTCTTAGAATTTTCAGATACTTATCAGACTGCCTATTATGAACGGATACAAGGGTTAGGAGGGGTCCTGAATGCAATACTGATCATTGCCTTCTGATCTTAAAAATTAACTTAGGTCGAGGATCGAGAAAAAAGAGAACCAAGAAAGCAAAACAAACTCGAGTGAAAATTGAGAACCTACACAAACCGGATGTGAGAATAGATTTCCAAAATAAGATAATCGAAAGCATAGATAGGGCAACATGGAAGAACCGTATAAAAACAAAGATATAGAGGGCGCCTGGACAATGTTACGGGATATCCTTGTTAGATGTACGATCGAAGTGTGTGGTACCGCAGTTGTAGGAAGAATGTCTGGTGATTCGCGGTGGAATGATGAAATTCATGCTGCCCAAAAAGCAAAGAGAGAAGCGTACAAGAGAACTTTGAACATCCCAGGTCTTAGCAATGAAGAAAGAAATAGACGTAGAAATGGGTATAGACGCGAAAACAGGATACTCAAACGATTAGTTAAGGAAATTAAAGATACAATTAGAGCAAAAGAAGAGATGAAAATACAAAACGGCTTTGAAGGAAGCAGGAAACTACTTTATAATAAAATGAAAGAAAACAAAAGTACAGAATTTGTCAGCATGAGAAATGGTAGGCGGGAAATGGTGTATGATGCAGACGGAATCCTGGAGGCTTTCACAGACTATTTTAGGAGACAATTCGGAGATGAAGCTATATAGGACACTACAACTGCGATGTTGAACACGATGCGATGGAAAACTCAATTGAGAAAGTCTGTGTCACTGAGGTTAGGGATATAATTAAGAACTTGCAAAACGGTAAGGCTGCCGGGGTAGACGGTATTAACGCTGAAATACTTAACACGGTGGCGCGTGCATTCCATATAGTTTGTGCGAATTGATAAATTTATGTTACGAGATGGGAGACGTCCCAGAGATTGGAAAAAAGCGAATTATCGTACCAATATACAAGAGAAAGGGAGATAAAAGCGACTGAAATAATTACAGAGGTATTAGCTTATTAAGCACCGTAAGTAAAATATATATAATGGATGGCTCCTACAAGCTAAAAAAGCAATATATACAGGTAGAAAAGCGAGTGTAAGAGTGAATAGGAAACTGAGTGACTGTTGCGATATTATTCAAGGAGTGAGACAAGGATGCGTTATATCTTCATAATTATTTATATTATTTATGAACAAGTGTTTAAGCATTGCTCTCTTCGACGAAGAGGGTGTGGATTTCGAAACAGTAAGGGTACGTGGGTTAGCGTTCGCAGATGATAATGTTGTTATGGCAGAGTCTATCGAAGACTTACAAAGAATGTTGCATAAACTAGAAGCAAGCATGAAGAGCATGGGCTTCAAAATTAACGCAAATAGAACAAAAACTATGGTGTTCGAAGGGAAGAGTGATAAAACACTATGCAATATTTTATTAAATGATGAGAGAATTGAACAAGTTGATAAGTTCGTACACCTTAGTAGCTTATTTACTAGGGACAGGAAGATAGATGAGGAATTAGATAGTCGCATACACGAAGATAAGAAGGTTATTGGTAGAGCAGGTCCTTTTATCAGAAGTAAAAATATATCAAATAAAGCTAAAATGGCAATACATAATTCTATATTTGTACCGACTGTACTATACGGTAGCGAGACATGGACTTATCAAGAAAAAGATAAGAGTAAAATTAACGCAATTGACATGAGATTCATGCGCATAATATGCGGGAAAACCCTGATGCACAAAATAAGTAACGAGATAATTCTAAAAGAATGTGGTGCAGAAGAGACGCTAGTAGACACATGGGAAAGAAATCGGTTAAGATGGTACGAACATGTTGAGAGAATGCCAAATGAACGACTAACGAAACAAGTGTATCAAGGTAAAGGTAAAGTTAGAAGAGACATAAGAAGTCACAGAGACACTAGAGCCTGCAAGATAAAATGCATGGACATAAAAGAAGCTAGAGAAGTATGCCAGGACAGGAAAGTATGGCGGCAAATACTTAATAAAAAGAGTGTCAGTAGAGTGAATGATGCCTGAAACAAAAGACCTTGGCCACTAATGGACCCAAGTGGGGAACCTTACATAAAGACTTCGTGAGGTTCTTCGCTTGGGGTGATTGCTAGAGAGATTGATCAGCAACCTGGGTCGGAGCAGTGTTGCGGAACGAACGTGTTATTTACTTAAATAACACGAGAATTCTGGATCAGTCTGAAAATTCTCTATCCCTTCCACACCATACTCCTTTCCCCTACCAAGTGAGTCACGCCTACCCCTAAAGGGAAATGGCCTAATGGTGTAATAATAATAAAAAAAATGAGCAAGAATCTCATATCAATTTCGTTCATTTTACTCTCATCTTTTTGTTGATAAGTCCATGTCTCGCTACCGTATAGTACAGTGGGTAAAAATATAGAATTATGTATTGCCATGTAACAATTAAATTGTTAACTAATTGGTGGAAATTCAGCTATTTCGTTAAAAATTCGTCCTTTTTGTTTGAACTCAACTGATTGAAAATTCGTTTCTTTTGTTGGATATTAATTTTTGAAATTAAAAGTTGAACTATTCCATTTTTGGTTCGAAATTTTTTTTCTGAAAATTCAACTATTGGTTTGGCAATTCATGTATTTTGGAAAAATTCAGCTTTTAGTAGAAAATTGATTTCGGTTGAAAATTCACTTTGTAGGTTGAAAATCCAGCCTTTTGGTCCAAAATTAATTTATTTTCTTAATGTAATATTTTTTGGTCAAACATTTAACTATTTTATAAAAATGACTTTGTTTTCTATTGAAAATTAAAGTATTTAAAAGTTTAACTATTAGGTTGAAAATTCATCTCTTCTGCTTCAAACTTTATAGATTTGGTTGTTAACGCAAACAATTTGGTTAATTTTCTTTTAATTCGTATTTTGGGTTTCAAATTCATCTATTTTGATAGAAAATATTTTATGGTTGAAAATTTAATACACTTAGATCTGAGTGTTTAGCCAACAAATATACTACGTTCGTGTGTGTTTGGAGGTTAGGGGTTGAAATATCCCGAAATCGGTAGCGTAGTCTATGGACGGCTACTAAAATCTCACTGGGAAAAAAATTGTACACGAATTAATATTTCCCTCGTTGATCCATTGTTGACTCAGGTTAACGGTATTCGTTTTAAAAGAATATTCAATTATTTAATTTGAAATTATATAATTAAGAACGTTTCCAACTTTAAAATGTGCAATTTTTTCTTCCAGATATGAAATTGTACATTTTTGGAACCTTGAAGTAAAAAAATAAGGGTGCAGTTTTGTCTTCGGCAGAATAGACACAATTGTGGGTCCGGATGCAATAAGGGCACATAAAATTTTTTCGTGCGAAAACGAAGTCCCCTGGAGGCTTTAGAAAAAATTTTCGAATTTTAATTTT
>NC_046662.1:89172893-89194545 GCF_010883055.1 Belonocnema kinseyi
AATTCTCAAAGAATGTGGTGCAGAATAGACGCTAGTAGACAAATGGGAAATAAATCGGTTAAGATGGTTCCGGCATGTTGAGAGAATGCCAAATGAATGACTAAAAAAACAAGTGTACAACGGTAAAGTTAATGGCAGCGTGCCCAGAGGCAGACCGCGGAAAGAATGGTTAAAGTGTGTGAATGAGACTCTAGTCAGAAGAGGCATAAAAAGTCATCGAAACACGAGAGTCTGCATTAAAAAATGCCTACTCCGAAAGGGAAATGGCTTAATGGTATCATAATAATACATTTTCAAGCCAAAATTCGAATTTTTAACGAAACAGTTTAAGCTTCAACCAAGAAGATCCACTTTCTACACAAAAGATTAATTTTTAACAAAACTAGAAGCACTTACGCGCACGACCCACTCATTTGCTTGCAATTATTCTATTTGGAAATTATGTTAAAGAAAATGCCACGATAATCATTTTTACTTTAATAACTTCTATGTATACACGACTTCGCATGGGTACCATATACGACGAAAGACCGGGTTGTGCACTCGAATTTTGAAGACTCGACTAAGCTCGGGAGGTGGTTTTCTGCAGTTTTCCTCTCATCTGACCAAATTTTCAGGCAAATGCGAGTACTTCGAGTAAACTCGTATGTAGCTGCGTTGTAACTAAACCTTAGTAAAAAAAACTGACCCTATTCGTTGAAAAATAGCCAAATACTAAACTTTTTATGAAACTTCTTTTAATAATCAATAATTAATCATTCTGGTAAATTTAACAAATAACTTAGAAAAGAGTCATCACAAAGACAATCTTAGTTCACTTCATAAAAAAATTTCACTAATATCCCAACTCTAAATATGTTTATGAAAATTGTTTGAATGATTCATAATTATTATAAATTTACAAAGTAACGTGGAAAATGATCATCGAAAGACATTCTTATTTCATTTCGTAAACAAATTATGCCTCTTCCTTGAAAAAAAGCCAAACTATAAATATGTTGATAAACATTTTTCAAATAATTAATTGTTGTAAATTTTCAAAGCATCAGAGAAAAAAATCATCGAAAAGTTTTTCAAGATATCCTAACCTTAAAGTGTAAAAAACGCGTCTTTTAGCCGTTTTTGAGGTTATGTAACCAAACAAGAAAAAAGTCTACCACAAACGCTAATATGAAATTTGAAAGTACTAATCTTCCCCTTTCAAACCTACTTGGATTTATTAGGATATCTTTATTTTTCACCAAAATATTCCCAGAGTCAGGTGGGTTAGCATGCTTGTGGCTTGTTAGGGGTGGTTTCTACCCCTAGGAAACGGCTTCCGTAGAAATGAAAAGTCACGGGTTCCATATTTTTGATTGTTTTATCAATGTGCCAAGTTTGGTTCCAAACGACTTTCCCCTTTTTGTTGGTATTTTGTGCGGGATCCTTTGTTCTTTTTTAAAGCCCTAAATTGTGGCCGCCATATTGGATCTTCTAGGGGTTATAACAAAAAACTGACACCGGCAATAGAAAAGGCACCCTCGAAAACCCCTGAGAAATATTTTGAAGAAAAAATATCGTACGGTCAGCAATAGAGAATGCGTTGTATAAATCTGAGCACCTCAGCGTTAATGGGTTGAAATGCTAAAATAAAAAATTTCAAATTACAATATTTTGGTGAAAAATAAAGATATCCTAATAAATCCAAGTAGGTTTGAAAGGGGAAGAGCAGTACTTTTAAATTCCATATTAGCTTTTGTGGTAGACATGTTTCTTGTTCGGTTACATAACTTCAAAAACAGCTAAAAAAAGCGTTTTTTGCACTTTTAGGTTAGCATATCTTGAAAACCTGACGTACAGGAGCAATTTTGAGCTCGGATTCAGATTCAGCGCATCAAAATCCTTCGGAAATGTTAGGTCTGCTGTCTGGCTTTTGACTTTTGTCAAATTTTGTCGGCTTGTGTAATTAGTAGTTGTCGTAAATTTACAAAGCAAAATAGAAAACAGGCATCGGATAGCCATTCCTGGTTGACTTCGTAAACAGATTTACTTGCAGAAAAAAGGGCAACCACTTAATTTTTTATTTAAAATTGTTTAAATACTGAATAGTTCTTGTAAATTTGCAAAGCAATATAGAAAAGAGTCATCGGATAGACATTCTTAGTTGACTTCGAAAACAAATTGATTCGTAGGATAAAGGCCAAACTTTAAATTTTTCAATTAAAATTGTTTAAATAATTAATAGTACTTGTAAATTTGCAAAGCAAAATAGAAAAGAGTCATCACATAGACATTCTTAGTTAACTCCGTAAACAAAATTACTTGTAGAAAAAAGGGCAAACTCTTAATTTTTAAATTAAAATTGTTTAAATAATTAATAGTTCTTGTAAATCTACAACGCAACATAATAAATTAAACGTATTCTCTAAAGAAGAGCCATTTATGAAATTTTTTAAAATAATTACAATGTTTGAAGATTAAATAAATGCTAAAAGCCATAAATTAGTTCCACTCGAATTCGGCACGATCGCTGTAACTTAATCGCTAGGGATGTTTACACCCAATAATGTAAAGAGATCCCTCGAACGTGCCGTTACATTTTTCTATCACTCTATGCCTCTATGGGAAGTTGCGATCAACTTTCAACTATAGGATACAGGAATGACATGAATACTTCAATTTTCAATTACGAAAATTAATATGCAATCAAAAAATGAATTTTCGACCAGTTGAATTTAATAAAAAAGACGAATTTTTTACAAAATAGTTGAATTACACAGGCCGACAGTTTATAAAATGAACGAATATTTATGGGTGGCAAATTTTTTTTCGCAAAAATCACTGCCAACATAATTGCAATACAATAGGAAGAAAAAACAGTTCTTTTTCGCCTAAAAACGACCAAAATGTGCATTTGTTTATATAATTTGTTTATAAATAAACAAATATTGATAGGTGGCAAATTTTTTTTCAGAAAACGTCACTGGCAACATAATTGCAACAAGGTAGAAAGAAAAAACGGTTTCTTTTCGCCTAAAAACGGCCAAAATGTGAATTTGTTTATATAATATGTTTATAAAATAAACAAATAACATTTAATGTTAAATTGTATGGCCGTATGTAGCCAACCTTAGACGGTCCGTATCAGGTAACCTTTCCTGTGCCTTTAGAATAAGTACGGCCCTTCTTCGGGCCGTTTATATATTTTCTATTAAATTCCTTGCATTATTATTTTTCAATTATAATGTAATAAATGATGGACTTCAGCAGGAAAAGCCAATAAAAATGTAGTTGATACTTAAATAATTATATATATTTTATTTTAAAACTTTGAATAGTTCACACCATAAATAAGTTATATCATTATATCGTAATATAAAGTACTATATATATATATATATTTTTTTTTTAACTTTGGCTAAATTTTTGTTAGACTATAAATCTTTCAACAAAGGTTTTTATGAGAAATGATAACAATTGCAGAATGAAGCAATACGTTACGCAATCATTTTTTTCCGTATAACTTGTTAAACTAGATCATGAAATATGGCAATATGAATTACTGAAATAACAATATTTAAATTATTATGTTGATAACTCAGACTCATCTTCGCTGTTTGGTTCCTCCTTTCGATCTTGAAGTGGGTTCTCTGGATCTTGATGTTCCTCTGGATCTAGATGTTCCTCTGGATCTTGAAATTCCTCGGCCTTACCCCGAACTGCTTTATCGCACAGTCTGTTTTGCAAAGCAGTTCTTTTCTGCCTCTCACCCTCCCAGTCCTTAGCATTATTAAAAACTCTGCTAATTAAACTGCAATTGTTATCCTTAGTTAATGGCTTTCCACCAGGACGTCCGTGAGTCTGTATAATCACACCTGAAAAAAAAGAAAAAAATTATATGTATATTTTTGTTCATATATAATTTGTATTTATGAATTAAGTATAGCAAATGTTTCACAAAATTCATTAATCTAACCTGAGATACACTCCTAAAAATAAGTTCCCTTCATGATCCGTTTGCCAGGAACGTTTTCCTTTGCAGTAAATTTCAGTATCACATTTCGGCTGAGATATTTCTTAAAAACATTTGTTAAAGTTTTTGATGCATTTAACTCTCGATAAAAGAGATAATGTAAAGAAGAAGACTGAAAAAATAAAAGTAAATGATTAAAAAAATTAATTGTCGTTTCAATATAACATTTTAATAATGAAGAATTAGTAAGATATAAATTTACAATAATTACAAATTCTGTCCGAAACCCATAATCAATTTTTAATTTTTCGTTAAACTCATCAAATTGTTCAGTACTCTGAAATGGTATTTCTAGTTTGTACTTTTCAGTAAATAACTTTTTTGTAGCTGTTTCTCTTTGACCTAAATGAAGTAAAATGGACCTCTGATTTGCTAAAATTTCTTGTACGTCGACAGATATTCCCTTCAGCGCTGATAAAACAAGAGGAAGATCTGAAAACAGTCGTGAATTGTATTTTAAAAACAGAATTGAAGTTAATAACATTTTTAATCAAAACCAATAAAAATTCAATGCAGACAAATAATTACAATATAATTAATGAATATTAATAAATTAGTTGATTACCATCTTTCCTCAAAGTTTTTTTTCTTTTTAGGAACAGCTAAATTTTTCCCCAGTTCATCGTTATTAATAAAGTCTTGTTCTTCTATCAATTTTGTACTATTTCTATTTGATTTCACTTCAATATTCTTCAAAGATAAATCAGTGTGATTTTCAATTTTTTTTAAGACTTAGTACTATTTGTTCTAACGTTACTTAAAGTCTGTGATGTACTTGGGGTTTTTTCATCCCTCTTATTTTTTTTAGTGCAGGTAAACTTTTTGTTGCAAGTTTTGGCAACTTCCGCTTTTTATCTTTGTTTTTCTTCTTTGTAGTCTCAATGTTTGTCTTTTATTTTCGAAGCACATGATGAGCCTGATTCTGTGATATATTGTGGTGAATAATTGTCCGAGTCCGATTCCATAGCAGGTACAGAATTAATAACTATTTTGTATTTTCTGCAATATTCAATTTTTCGGTCTTCAATTTGTTTGATATAATATCAGCTTTTCTGTTAGGGTCAACCTCAGAGTCTGTAGTGAAAACGAATTCTGTCAGTTCTAAACGAGCCAATTTCTGTATTGCTTCTTCGTAAGTATCTTAAAGATTTTAACAGAATTAATTATATTGTACTTTTAAAAAGCGAAATTCAATTTCTTAAAATCTTGCTGTATTGCTTTCTTACAACACATAACTTTTAATTTGAATAATTTTATTTTAAAAAAATCATGTGCTATAAATTCGGTATTTCAAAATGACGTACATCAAATTTGTAAACTATCAAATCGAAAGTTTTGTTAATTACTGAATTTTCAATTTAAAGCGTTCGAGGTTTAGGGGCCGTACTTAAATTATGCATCATATCAAGAGGGGGGAGAGACCATATTTTACGAATGGTTACGGTAGGGGGAGGGGTTTTTCACTAGGGTGCAAATACAACTGTTTTGGAAAACATTAACCTTTTGTTTGAATTTATATTTTGTTTCTGATAAGTCGACTGATATCTTTTTAAATGAAAACTCTTTTTTCTTAAATTTTTTATTTTTTTATTTAAAAGTTTATATTCCTAGTAGAAATATTGCATCTTTCTTGGATAAAAATGTATTGAAAAGTAATTTGAAATATTTTTTCATGAAAATTCAACCCTTTTTTGAAAATTTGTCTTTTTAATTTGAAAATTCACCAGTTCTAGTTGAGTTCTAGATGAAAGTTCAACAAAAAAAAAGTTTTTCTTTTTATATAAAAAATTGATCTGTTTTAGTACAAATTTAATCTTTCTTGCATAAAATTCAACTATTTAGTAGAGAATTTATCTATTTTGTTAAAAGTACATTTTTTTGGTTGAAAAAATGCAAAAGTTAACTGGGATCTTTTTTGGACTAAAATTCAATTATGATATTGAAAATTTATCTTTTTGATTTAAAAACTGTTTTCTTTTTAGTCGAAACTTCATTTTTGTTATAAAGGTGTAATTTTTTGGTTTGAATTATTATTTTTTGGTTGAAAATTGGACTGTTTATTGGTTTCTTTGTTTTGAAATTAATTTCTTGAGTGAAATTTTAACTTTATCATTTTTACTAAAAAATCTTTGTCTTTTAAAAATTCTTAGTTTTTAGTTTTAATTATTAAAAATGCATCTTCTATAGTATAAAATAATTTTTTTTAAAATGAATTAATAAACTATAAATAAATAAATATTCTATGTTAAAAGTATAACAAGATTAAAATGCTAGTATTTAAATATTAATGATTTAGGATTGTGAAAATGCTTTCGGACACCCTGCCTATTTCTACTACCAATCAATAGCAAAACATTTCTGAAAACTAAAAATTACGTTCAGCATTAGGGGGGGGGGCGGGGGGGGGAATAGAAATATTTTGTTAAGGTTTGTTGCAGGGGGGAGGGGGTCTAAGAGATGGCCTATAATCAGATACATAATTTAAGGACGGCCCTGTAGTGAAACAATACATACCCGCTTGTCCCTTTACTTCAATTGGAAATGTTGGCCAATCCGCTTGTGTACTGACCTTTAACTATAAAAGTGATTCCAGAAGATTATTATTTTCTTCGTTATATGGAGGACCCATAAATTTGGTAATCAAACAACGTCTAGTAGGACACAGAGCAACCCATTCTGACCTGGTGCAATCCACAAATGGTTTCCTCTTTTCCTGTGCCGTTTTGGACGCAAATTTAATTAACAAATATTCCTTGAGGGCATCCATCTTCCTAATCTTAAAAAGGAAACAATAAACATTGTATCTCAATGTAAAACAGAGTTTTATTATGCAGTCTATCCTCTCTGAAACCCGTTGGTGTAAGAAAATGTTTCGAAAATCTCGCATAAATTGTTGTTAAAAACCTAATTGGCTTTTGAATTTATTAATCAAAGATAAATCTGATAATCAATAATTGATCGTCTAACCTAAAAATCAAGAATTCAAAAAGTTACTACAAAAGAGGTAATTTTATGAAAAGTTGTTGTTTCCAGGACCGATAAATGATTGTAAAATGTAAATTATATGCAATTCTTACCTTCAATTATTATAACACTGATAACTATCTATAACTGAATAAACGCAAAAGGATCGACACTGTTGACATATTCTAAGATTCAACGGCGAGAAAGCAAAAGAACGTACGAAAAAACGCGCGAATATCAACGAGGCGCCAGATGGCGCATCACGCGATGCCGCGCAAATAAAAAAGGTAACATTTAACATTTTTATAATAATGAAGTGTTTTAAAAAGTTGTTTTAAAACTGAAAAATAAAATGGATTTATTTTCAATAAATATTTTAAATTAGATAGTAGTTCGTTCACGTTGATTTTCTTTAAAACTTAAACATAATTTAACTAATTTACATGATACTCTATTTATAGGGTACGTTACAGTTCGAGGAGTGACTTTTCGCTGCAATTCCCATATCTTTAAATGAGTCGAGTTCGTCGGATACGTAAAAAGAGGCTCCTTTTTTCCCATACTTCGCCTTCAAATTGCAAGTTGTTTGCATTTCCATACATTTTGTTAATCATCACGACTGTATCGTCGTCTAACATGACTACATTATTAGGAAACGAGTCACTAATAACAACTTCTTTGAACTTTATACTTTTTATGTTTTCATCTTCCCCTTGTCAAATTTCTACAGAGGGTGGTAAGGTTGGTTTTTTCTTTCTTAAAAACTTCTGCTCGTGATACCTTCTATATAACTGTGTTAACGGTCGATTTGGGGTACGAAGCCACTTTTTCATTCGTCCCAAGTAACTCTCGAAAGCAAATGCTGTGAGACGAGTTAAACAGCATCCCATGTTAACACGTCATCAGTGCGATGAATTAAATGATGACAATTTGTAATTTGAGACTCTGGACCATAAAAATCTTTTAAAGCTATCAAAAAACTTGTCAAGTATTTTTTTGCATGCATTGCATATTGATGGCAAAGTACCTTTGAACATAAAATCCTGCATGCTACAAAGAGTAATAAAAAATGATTATACATATTCTCGTCCAAAATATATTTTAAAACTACTGGTCCAGCATACAACAAAAAGAACCTAAATTCCGTTGCCTTCCATTTTCCAACGTTACGAGTTGACCTCGGTTTCCGTTGAAATTCACAAGGTACTTGATTGTTTAATGATTCCATTCTTCGAGATATCTCTTCCCTACTTCGTCGACCTAATCTATAATTCAAATTACGTGCAAGCTAGTACTCCAATAATTTTTTCATTACTCCAATGCAACAAAAATGCATGAAGTCCAAAACAAAACAAGCAATTATATTTAATCCCAAGATTCTCAATAATATTGAAAGACCTGGATGGTGATGCTGAGCTTGCGATTGATTAATAAACGATTCAGTTGTTCGCAGTTTTGAATCGGTAGATGGATAAACCATTCTATTGTTCACTTTAAGCCCTTCAAATTCACACCTTTCATACGCGTATATCCCTCTATGGCCTAAAGTGTTCTTTAAAAATGATCGTACTGGTGTATCGCAGATGAAACATTTCATTATGAAAGGCTAGATATTAAAAATGCATATAAAAAAATACTTTAAAATTTACTATACATATTATAATTATATAAAAATACGAAAAATTACGATTGTGAACAAAAGGAATTTATAAGAGAAAAATAAAATAGAAAATAATTGATGTAAAAATTGAGTTTCAGAATACATAATTCTCGGGTTATATTAAATTTTAATACTCAAAACAGTTTTAAAAGAATAATAAATCGCTGAAGAGTGTTTAGTATATAATTATTATCATTCATGTTTATTATTTTGATTTTTTTAGTTTATTTATTTGAGATGCTGATAGATTATTTTAATGCTTCAATTAAAAATTAGGTTCTTCTTGGTTTTCAAGAAATAAGATATAATGTAAAAACATTATACATACATGCACACGATTTATTAAAAATCGTATCATAATCTCTGGGTAAGCTTACTGAGCAAATAAAAATGAAACTAATGTTATTTTCATTGAGTAAATATTTACGATTATACTCGTTCACAAATCATTAATCTTAACAAATTTTGACAGTTTTATAGGTTAGGTTATCAATACATTATTCTATTAAATTGATTGAAAGTATTGATAAAATTGCCCTATCTATTATAAATGATACTTTTCTTCTGCAGATATGTCTTATGTCTAAAATTATTGATTGAAAAATACTAATTAATACATTTTTTGACTTACCTTTTACATCTATTGTATCAGAAGAGCTAGACGACTCATTTAAAGAAGACAATCTGCTAACATCTAATTCTTTCAAAGCTTTTTCAATTACTCGTCGTTTTTTCGATCGAATTCTGCTTACATCTTTTTTTCTTTTTTCACGATCCATGTTTTTTGAAAAATTATTAAATTTGAACGCGTTTGATAAGGTAAAACAAAAGTAGGCGTCCGGTGCCTTAACTTGGGGCCTCTTTTAGTACGCCTGATCTGCAGAAGAGGCGCTCTCATCCGCATCCTGTCAGGGCCGTGGAGTTACCGTGAGTACGGTTGAATTCGGACTGCCTTACTCAATAATAAGGGGAGGTTATTTGGGCCGTACACGGGCCTAATCAGGGCCGTTACGTACATTTTTTAATCAGGCATCCTGAGCCGGGCCTTTTTTTAAATAAGGCAAAATAAGGCAATTTCCGCACAGGCTTGCACAAAAATTTTGCTGTTTATTACCCAGTCATTAACCCCCATTTTTAACATGTGTAATAAATGGTGAATGACCTTTTATTTACGAGTGAAAAAGAGCATTAAGTATCCTTTTCAAGCCGGTAGCGCGGGCATGGCGAGTCGGTGAAGTGGATGATGACCTTGAACTTGTCCGAGCGACAAGCAAGCAGGAGAGTTACTCGCGCAATGTTGCACTCTTGCACTCGGTATTATTGCAAACGTCCATATATTATAAACTTAGTTTTGCCAAGCAGAGTTATATTTATGCCTATAAAATATAGGAAGCGATAATGGAAAATTAGCTACCGAAATTCTCATCTTACTAAAAGGAGTACCTGACAGGCGGATGAATAGTTCTATTTTTGAGAAAAGGCGAATTGAAGACGGTATTACGTATGCTTGATCAGCTGAAGTGACAGTGCTTGCTGAAATGCCGTATGTAAGCCTTACGAACGGGCGAATAATATAATTAATGGAATCACGGATGATCGAGCCTCCGCGGGAGGCCGTGACCGGTCGAATCGCCCTTGAACCGAATGAACATTGACTAACGTGTATCAACTGTAGAATTCGGTAAATATTTTGCGTGTTACGGGGGTCACGGTAAAGCTCACTATCCTACTCGAATCAACAGAAACGAGAGAAAGACTAGAGTAATTGAATATTAATTCCACCATTTTTTACAACAGGTTACGGTAGGTCACAGACACTTTTTGTGTCAACCTCATCTAAAAAAAACTAGTGTAACAATATGTCTCGAAAATTTCGCAATCATTGTTGAAACCCTGATTGGCTTTTCATTGCTTGAAGCTGTTTTAAATCTTAAATTTTAAATTTTGAAAATTAAATTTATTCATTTATTCTATCTATTACGTCTATCTCTGGTACGGTGGAATTAAAAAATTTAAATTATCTAAGAAATTATCAAAAATATCATACATGTTTCATGTTAATGCTTTTCGCTAGAAATTAGTATTTTCCAAAAATAAATTTAATATAAAATCATGAAGCTTCGAAAAAGACTTAAACTTTCTAAAAAGTGCAGGTAGTTTTAGTTCTTTTCACCAGAAATCGGTATTTTTAAACGAAAATCTCCAACCTATTTTTGGTTTTCAGGAACTTTCAACAAATAGGAACCACTCTTGCTGAAAAGGAGCCCAAAGTGAAAAAATTTCCAAAGGAACTCAAAGCATTAGTTCTAAAAGAGACTTTTTGTACAAAACTCATTTTCTCCCTCGATTCACTTCGAACATTTTACAAGTTAATTATACGATTTTGCGTTATGGTACAGGTTTAATGATATTCCGCTGAAAAAATTCTAATGAAAAACTCAAATTGTAGGGATTATTCATTCCTGAAAGGACAATAATGGACCTGAGAAACCTGAGTTTTTTGATATATGAAAAAAATATAATTACATATATTTTTAATATAGCATTGGATATCAAAGTTTAAACATTTTTCAACTATTTACGTTTTTTTAAATCATTTTTTACCGGAAATTAATATTAAACCGAAGTTATTAGATTTTAAAGTTTCACAATTTTTAAAGAATTTTAGGTTTCATTAGATTTTTAAGAAAAAAATTAGTGTTTCAAAATAAAAACCTATATTGTTCGAACAAGATTTGTGATTTTCAAACAGTTTCAGGTTATATCAAAATTTTCAGAGAAAATCGGTTATTTTAAACGAAAATCATTAGATTTCGAAGAAGATTTACAAGTTTAAACTATTTTCTTACTTTCCTCTATGTGAAAAGTTAATATCATTCGTCGGAAATTATTAGCCTTTAACAACAAAAATTATTAGATTTCAAACATCTTTTACAAATCTTAACAAAGTTAGATTATGTTGGCTTGTTACTCCTGAAATTAGTATTTTTTAATGTTTCAAACAAAAATAATTAGACTTCAATACTTTAAAAGCTTCAAAAATTCCGGATCGTGTTATTTGCTTACGTTGGAAATTGATATTTATATTAAAAATTCATTAGATTTCAAAGACAATTCGTAAGTTATGAACAATTTTAGGTTATGTTGTTTTACACATTTTCAAATTGGTGTTTACAAACCAAAATAATTATGATTTGAACGAGATTTAAAATTTAAAAATAATTCTGATTATGGTAGTATTTTGCGTCGAGGAATCATATTTTTAATTCTAAAATAATTATATTTTAAATATTTCAAAGAACATTAAAAATTTTTTGAAATTATAGATTATGCTGTCGTTTCTACACCAAAAATCGGTATTTTTAGATTAAAAAATCACAAGATTAAATAACAATCGACAACTGTAAGTTTGATGCAATTTGGATTATCATTCAAATTATCAGTATTTTTCAAATTATCTTTCAGAGTTAGCAAAGTCACAATTTTTTAGTTTCTTGTCGTCGGCATTCGCGCGTAGAGCGCATGTTTGTTTTCTAGTTTATTGATCACATTGAAATCATACATTCGTATTATTAAATGTTCGAATTCATAAAAAAAATGTAATCTTTACATCGATTTCAGAATATTTTCTACCTGCAACAAAAATTACCTTCACATTACCCAATTAAAAATTATCCGCCACAACAATGTCTCATCTGTTTGTTTCTGTGTTGAGTAAAAGGCTTTCAACTTTTGAGCCGAAAATTGTAAAAAATGGGCATTTTAATATCAACTAGTTGTAAAATACCGTCTTAAATTAAGGAATAAGACTTCAAATAATTTGATATTGGATTTTATTCCCCTGGATTATATTCTTCTGACAATTAATGCTGCGACTGATGTACGGTGTTTACCCAGGCTTGACAAACCAGAGAGAGAATAAATAGTTTGGAGTTCCCGGATTGTATTCCAGCGCCAGTCCCAAAACATACAATATAGGTTTTACTATACATAATTTCTATCTGACCGTCTTTCGTACTAAAAAAAGCATATAAATATTCAATAACTTAAAATAAAAGAGTTTGAAACTAAAAAATGTAATCCTCACAAAAAGTTGAAAGCTATAAAAATTTCTGAATTTCACACTGAATTTTTCAAAGTTCAACAATTAGTATTTACAATTTAAAGTGCACCAATCTAACAATTTAAAATTTCAATGGTCAAAACTGAAGCATTTAAAATTCAATCCTGTTCAAACAACGCCGCTTTGACTCGAATGATCCCTGATCAATTTCTCTCTAGCAATCACCCCAGGTAGAAAAACCTTTCAGATTCATTACACATCAGACGATACACACACTATCAACAAACCTCTTTTTAATTTATAAGTCGAATAATGAATACTCAAAATTAATTTTATATGAAAAGAGTTACTTAGGTTTGAAAAGCACTCAAACACTTACACTGTGAAATATGTCTTTACTATAAATTCTGGTTAAAAGTATCAGAAGTTTCTGGTTGACAATTTTCTGATTCATTTTACCAGAAATCTTTACTAGAAAGTTTTCTAATAGCTTAAGAATACAACGTTCTGGTTAACACAACCAGATATTCAGGTGAACTTAACCAGATTTTCTGGTAAGCTCAACCAGATATTCTGGTAGAAATCGATTTTCGACTATTGTATTTCGATACACTTCTACCTTCATGGACTCTTCCTAACCTCTGTTAAAGTTACATGGACCACATGTTACATTTTTCCAAAGAAAATAGTCTAAAAGAAATTTCCGAAACAGAATGCAGCAACTATGTTCCACTTCGCTAAAATGTCGTCTCTCTATATAATTTATATGTGAATATATACGTATTAATAAATGGCGGTATATACAACACGTTGTTTATTTATTGTCTGCAATATTAATATCTTTGAGAATATTTTTCAAGGCAACCGAAAATATGTGCTTATTTTGGAAGTATTCCTGTAGCACTGGTGTGTAGACAGAAAACCCGCAATTTTTTCTTATACACGGAAAAAAAATTCTTGAGGCGAACGAGTGAATAGAGAATATATTAAACTCAAAGAAAGTGTACGCTTGGATTAGGTAAAACGTTTAGTTAGAAGAGTTACACATTTAGTTACTTTATGTAAATTGTTCTCGTAAATCAGGAATTTGGGCAAAATTGCTCAGTTCGAAAGTTTATAATTTCGACAGATTATGTATAATTGTATTATCTTCAGATTAGAAAAAAAATGTAGTTGTTATAGAAATATATTAACTTACAGTAGCCAATTTTTCGTCTGGTATGGCGAAAATGAATTTCCCTGAAATCCGTGTAATGCATTTGAAGGCCAAGTTTGTTGTTTTTATCGCGTTTCTTGATATTTCAATATAGTTATCACCTACAATCGAAACAAATGTAAATTATTATTACTGCATCATAAACTCCATTTAATATTAAAAATCGCGCACATTTTAAGTGGTAAAAAGCGTTTAATTGTCCAAAGTAAATCTCAACTGTCACTGCTCCCGATTAGACCGTCGCCATTTTATTTCGCTGCTCCCATAATGCACCGGCGCTCTTCCGACAATTGCTTCAGACACCTATTCTTAATATCCCTATTATAGCTATACTTATTAGGGGTTTGACTATGCGATATCCCTGGTATATGGAAAATGGTGAAGGATATTCATTTTTGCTGATCCAGGGATCTTTCTAAATTCCTTCGTTCGTTTTCAGCCTAATGTTTGGCTATAATAAGGAATAATATCCCTGTCACAGCTCAATTTTTTTACCGTGTAATACAACTAAATTCACGGTTCACTATAATTATTTATAGTTGTATAACTGAAATTACAATTAATAAATCGCGATTGTTTGAGAATCGAACATTCACGCCAAAGCCTCACTTGACACGTCCATATATAATAACCATAATTTCGGATTAGGTCAACTAGAAAGTTTTTAACCACACGTGTCTTGTAACTTTAACTAGAACTTTTTACATTCTCATCAGAGAAGTTATTGGATTTGTGTAAAATTTGACCCCCCCCCCCCAGTTTTTGTCAAATGTCCACGTTTTGAGACCCTCTGAATCCGAAAAACAGGTTTTTACGAATGTGTCTGTCTTCCAGTCTGTCTGTCTGTTCGTTTGTGGATGGTTTTTTTGTTAGTACAATAACTTTCGAAAGAATTAACTGATTGGAATTTCCTTGGATAAACTCTTTTAGTATCTTAAAATGAAGGTCAAGTTCGTTAGCGAGCCATTTTGGATAAAAATTCCAAAAGTGTACGGATATTTATATTATTCGAAAAGGCAAGCAATTTATCCTATTGAGTTTTTTCGATACAAGCAAAATTTATCAGAAATATAGCATTTACAAAATTCCAAAAAACACAAGAAAATGAACATTTTAAGCCAAATAACGTACGATATGAAAAACAATCAAGACAAGAAAAATGTTGCTTTTTGAATGCCCTACAAGATTATCATAACAAATATGACGAAAAAATGTCCATTTTTTCTATTTGACGTTCCCGCTGCTCGTCAATACCAGAAAAATGGTTAAAATCGCTTAAGTTACATACAATAACATTAGTTAAGGATATTTCAGTATTATACAATTTACAAACCAATTTTTATAAACAAATTATTTGTTGAATACATTTTTTCTTCGATTTTCCATAAAGATACGTTTTTTCAAGTTATATTGCAAGAAATTTGAATGAAAACAATATTATGTAAAAAAATTACTTTTATGATTACAATTGTTTATATTATAAACAAAGTTAATGTACAAATACAGTAATCAGGCATTTTTCGACAGAAATATTCGTTGTTTTCGATTTACATTTTTTTTAAATAGGAAATTTGTGATAATTTTAGCAAAATTCATAATTTGTTGATTAATCTTATGATTTCTTCAATCAAATTTAATCAACAAATGTATTAATCAGGTATTTGTCCACAGAAAAAATATTTTTTTCTATGGCAACTTTTATAATTAGAAAGTTCATGATAACTTGAGAAAAATTCATAATTTTTAAATCAATTTTATGATTTTTTATAACAAATGCATTTATCAGACATTTGTCGACAGAAAAATTAGTTTTTTCCATGTCAACTTTTTTAATAAAGAACTTCATGAAAACTTCAGCAAAATTGATCATTTTTTTATCAATTTTGAAAAATTTTTAAACAAATGCATTATTGGGGCATCTGTCGACGTAAAAATTCTGTTTTGTTTCGATGTCAGACTTTTGATTTAGATATTCATTATAAATTCGGCAGCATTCATGATGAGTTGATCAATTTTATGATTCTTAAAAACAAATTTGACAACCAAATGTATTATTCGGGCATCTGCGTGGTCGGAACAATTCGTTTTTTTTCGATGTCAGTTTTTTTAATGGGAAACTTCATGATGATTTCAGAAAAATTCAAAATTGGTTGATAAATTATATATTTTTTTAAAAACAAATTCAATAAAAAAATACATTATTCGGGCATCTGTCGATGCAAAAAACAATTTTTTTCTCGATTTCCTAATTAAAAAAGTTGAAATAGAAGAAAACAAATTTTTTTGTGGGCAAATGTCTGATTAATGCATTTCTTTATTAAATTTGTTTATAATATAACGAATTATAAGAGAAAATTTTTTTAATATAATATTGTTACCATTCAAATTTCTTGCAATATAACTTGAAAAAACGTATAATTATGGAAAATCGTAGAAAACATTTTTTTAACAAATAATTTGCTGATAGAAAATTTGTTTGTTGAATATATAATATTGGAACATCTTTAGCTAAGGTTACTCTATGAAACTTAGGTGATTTAAACAATTTTCCTGTTATTGGCGAGCACCGGGAACGTCAATTAGATAAAATAGCCATTTTTTTAATCATGCTTGTTTGTTTATAAAAAATTGAAAACATAATTAAAAAGTCAGGCTTGACAATTCTTTTAGAAATCTTAACAAATTTTTTTCAAATTTTTTTGGTTCAAATCGCTCAATATTTGTGAGCTGTACGTTATTTTGAACCAAAAATGTCTTTTTTTGCCACTGTGGGCCGGGAATATAAACATAAGATAATGTGATCTCCCTTCTAGCACAACGCTGCTGAAGGTTGGTTGAACTTCTCAGCATAAAACACTAACCAGCTATAACTCTGGGTTGAAACTAACCCCCCCCCCCCAACTCTCGTTAATAGAAGTTTCGTGGGTCACTGATAAATAAAATTGGAAATGAGCAAATTCAGTATAGCATTCATTCTAGAGCTTGGATTAGGACGGTAATTTATTAATTAGAAACACCTGCTTTCGATATATATAAATTTAATGAAATAATTAAGAGTATAGTACATATAAGTCGGTGACGGCTGTCGATTGCGACCCAAGTGCGAATTGCCGGAGCTGAATACACGGCCCAGTGTTGGTCCAATTTTGGGAGCCAAAGGTCGGCTAAAGTTATTGGGCCAATATCGGCATTTTAATCGGCCCAGTATTAAGCCAGTGCTATTTATTTATTTATTTTCCGATCCTCGACCGAGGCTTCGCCCAGTATCGGCACTTTATCGCGCCAAGTCTCACTTTTAGTACGGGGAATCATGTTTCACGAGGATCAGCCAAAGTCTGGCCCAGTGACGGCACATTACTGGGCCAAGTGTCACTTTTACCACGGCAAACCATGTTTTATTTAAATCGGCCCAATGTTGAGCCAGTGCTGGCAGGCTATATTGGCTATTTATATTTGTCGATCCTCCACCGATGCTTGACCGAGAATCGGTACTTTGTTTTGCCAAGTCTCAGTTTTAGCACCTAATAAATAAATCTTACACGAAAGATAACAAACAATTTATTAAAAAATTATCAAAGTTCACGATGCAATTTGTTAAGTTCTGTCATTAAAATTTTTTAATGTTTATAAAAAATTACATTTCTTGTCATTGCAAAAAGTTGTAAAGCAGGCTACAACGGAAAAATGAAATATTACGCGAAGAAAAATTGTAATCGATTTATATTATTTATTTAAAAATTATTGTATTGATATTCCTGTTAACATTTCGTCGCCTAATAATAAATCTAAACAGGACCATTTATATTTATATTCAAAGTACTCGCAATCAATTAATATTTATTTCTTAAATATCTTTTTTGTCATATCCTTAGACCGTAGCCAGTGTTGGGCCAACAATGGCAGCCAAGCCCTGGCTGCCAAGTCAAGGCCATAGTTATCAATCCGGCAATGGCGCGACGATGGCAGCCAGGTTTGGTCCAATACTGGTACCCAGTGTTGGGCCGACAATGGCAGCCAAACCTTGGCTGCCAAGTGCAGGCCATAGTTATCATTCCGTCATTGGTGCGATAATGGCAGCCGAGCTTCGACAATATTTTTGCCGGCTATGGGCCAAAGTTGGGCTGTATGTGACTTCGCACTTGGGCAGAAGAATTTTCTAGAGATTTTAAAGACTTTAAAATACTTTTTATGATTTTAAGGTATTTTTAGTGATTTTAAGGGGTTTTGTAGCATTTTAACCGATTTAATATAGTTTAAAAAGTCTATAAAGGAATTAAAAATATTACAAAGCATTTTAAATAATTTTTAAAAAATCAAAAGAGTTTAAGGATCTTCATGTAATTGAAAAATGTTTTTATGTATTTAGAGAGACTTTCAGGAGTTTCAAGAGATTAAACGGAAGATATTTAATTGAAAAATGTTTAAAGTTTATAATCGAATTTGACAAGATTTTGAATTATTTAAAAGAGTTCAAGATATTTTGAATGAATTTAAGGGATTTTAAGTAATTTTGAAAATATTTTAAGGAATTTCGGTAGAATTTAAATGAGTTTTAAGATTTTAAAGTAATTTTAAAATATAAATAATGTTCTTGAATTCTTAAAGTCTGTTAAATCTGTTGAAATCTTCGGAAACTTATGGAAATCTTTTAAAATCTATTAAATTTCTGAAAAAATATATATTGAATTTTTTTAAATCTCTTAAAATATCTTGAAATATTTTTGTATTTAGTTCAAATCTTGTTTAAGCACATAAAATGTACAATAATAATTTGTAATATTTTTAAAATCCAAAATATTAGTACATATATTATTATAAGCGTATCAATATTTTTAAGGAATGGATCACAAAAATTTGCAGACGGCCTTGCACAGCTGTAGGTTATAATTCAGATTTTTTTTCATCTTCAAGCTAGGATAGCCGCGAGGGTTTAGGCGTTAGGTATGCGAAACTTATAGGGTTCGAACCCGCGGCAAATAAAAACTTTCATAGCGTGCGATATAATAATTCAAAGAATTAATTTTTTGTGGCGAAAAATCCGTTAAAATTTTTTAGAACTGTTCTCTATAGTTTCGGTACTAGTTCAACGCAATGTAAAACTAAGACGATTTTAACTTTTAATAAACTACCCAGCGTATCCTCAACTATAGGATTAGTTCTATAAAATTTAATGGTTATTTTTTTGTCGGCGTGAAAAATAACTTGAAACATTACGCTAAAGTGGGGGCAAAAATCGTATGGGAATATCCTCTACTTTACAACCTTAGCCCCCCAAAAAAATATAAATGATCTACCATATATTTTTAATGCTTTGCATAACAAATTTAACCTTTATAACATTGATTATACATCTGTGTATTTTAGAATTTCGTTCGACGCCTATAGTCTTTTTTACAAATTTTTAAACTGGAAAAATTCCGTAAGTGGTCAATCATTGTACGAATGACCCTATTCGACATGTTTTTTTTTTTAATTCCCGAAATAATCTCTGATTTATTCATTCTTTTTCCTCAGTGTAGGCACACATCAGACGATTGTATATTGTGGTACCACAATGAATTGCATTTTCCACCCGATAAATTGCAGTCTTATACGAGGATGCTTGTTTTCGCAGACGACAAATGTTTACTTTTCTTCAGAGTATCTGACATGAGTCTATCTTATGACTCCATATGACTGAGGTGACACCGATGGCAGTTGGAAACTGCCCACCGCAGATTCGTCGTAATCTGTGAGCTTAGGAGATGCAGGAGGGTAAGAAAGAGTCAAGTCAATACTGACCTTGTCCTTGGGCATAATCTTTCTCGTTATCGGACGTCATCCAGCTGCTGAGAAGAGCCACGATATCGTTGGGTTTTCAAGCGATCAGTATATATGACTGCGCAGTATGCGTCACCTTTCTTTTATGATCTGAAAATAAATTCGAGTATATGAAGCACTTTTTGTAAGTCACGCACTCCGATCTAGTAGAAAAAAATTTACAATAAAATAGCTGCTTTTATGAATTGTGAATGAAACATGAAAAGTAAGATTGATAAGAATATAGTTTTCCACCCGTAATCTTTAATTAAGAAATTTTGCTAATCATCAGCATTTACAAAATTCTTTTGTAAATAGAGAAGCTGGTGCTGAAACCCAAAGTGCATTTCTGAAATCAGTAATCCTGAAATATGCTTTGTTCGTTTAAGAGTCATCAAGCGGAGAAATGTATTTATTCCGCGTGAAAACAAAACGTCCTCCAAGAATGATTAAACGTTTAAGTCTTGTGATAAACGAGTCATAGTTTTCAAGTTTAAATGCAATTTTGAAAGGACGAAAAAATTAAATAAAGTATAAAATGAAGAGTATTTTTTTCAATTGAATTATTTCAATTATATTCAATTATTTTTAATTTATAACAAAAATACATTTGTCGTAGAGAATTAATATTTTTTGGTGAAAATATCAAAAATTAAATTTTTTTTAGGATTAATAATTTTGTTTGAAAAATTATCTCTATGTAATACTCTATGCATTCTATATTAATTCTCTATGTAATTTTGTTAAATTTTTTTTTTTAAATTAAACTATTCCAGTTAAACATATTTATCATATCATGCTAAGATTGATCTCTTTGTTAAAAAATGTAACATGCTTGTTCACAATTGGTCTTTTTTGGTAGAAAATTAATTTTCTTAGAAAAGAATTCGCGTACACTGAGAAAACATACTTGTTGAAAATAACCAAAATTCTGCTTAAAATAGCCAAGTAAGACTGCTAATATAGCACCTGCAAACTTCATTGTAAAATTTAACCAAGTAGTATTGGCTAAAATTTTTTGATTAAAATTAGTAACCTACTTTGTTACGTTAGCCAACCTCAGTCTGTTGCGGTAGCTAACCTGCTCGGTTACTGTAACCAATGTACTTGGCTGTCGCAACCGACTGCATTCTCACTGCATTCATTGTAATAATATTCTATAATAACAATCTAAAAATAATTCATTACCTAATAATAATGTTTATTGCTTAAAAATAAGTAATTATGCACTACAAACATCAACTTATTTATTCAAAAATTTTCGTGTTTGGTCTATTTGAACGGTATAGGGCCGTTCTCAGTTCGACGTTGGTTTTCGCACAGTACGGTCGGGAAGTGGACATAGGGTCATTTTTGACCCGGAGTGTTCTCAATCAGTTGAAAAGTGAGTGGAAAATTTTTAGTGGATTTTTTTAATGAAAAGTGTTTGTGCAGTTCATTTGAAAGTGCTATAGTGAAAAAAAAATATTGAGTGCAGAATAAGAGTCCAGGATAGTTCGGAGCATGTACGTACACTGCGTCTCTATTAGTGATCGCTATATCGCGTTCTAAAATACACGAAATACATTGTTTTTTGTGATAAAAAGTGTGTTAATGATTTCCCATTCTTTCAGAGTCAAGAATGGGAGATAGATATGAAGTCGAAGTTGAGAGACTTCTCCAAGACGAGAAACAAGACGAAAATGACGCGACGTCGGAAGAGGAAGACCGAGCCATTGAGACAAGAGGCTAGTGACACTGAGAGTAGCTGTATGGATGATTCAAGGACAGAATTCGTTCCTGACGATGAAGATCTAGTTTGGACAGCAAAACTGATTCAGGCTGTTTCCTTTGCCAGATTTTAATGCAAACATCGAAAAAAATGTCGATTTTTCTAATTTCATTTTTTATCTTCTAGACAAAATTTTTCTTATACTTCTCGTCCCTTGAATTTAGTGC
>NC_046662.1:89194645-89201496 GCF_010883055.1 Belonocnema kinseyi
TAAAAAATGAAATTAGAAAAATCGACATTTTTTTCGATGTTTGCATTAAAATAAAAATTAAATAAACAAAAAAATAAAAAATCTACTCTCACCATTTTCTGAGAAATTTAGTTCTGAATTTTTCAAAAAAAAAAATTCTAAAATCGTTGCATAATTGCGTTCTAAATGTCATTTTGAACCTCGTTTTCCGATTTGACCCCACTGTGCACCGTCGCGCGGTGTGCGTTGATTGCTCAAACGGCTAATTAAGTTTAATTGTTTATATTTTGCAATATAAATTTTAATTCTAGTTATAGTCTGGACATGTATGGTTTTCATTTTACTCCTTTTTATGAATAAATGCAGAATTCTTCGAGAAATAAGCATTTATCACCTTTCTTTACCTTCTTTTTACATTTATTTATTTAAACAATTCTTAGTAAACAATAATTTTTGTTTGCATTTTAGTTAGATAGCTGGCATCCTGAACTTCAATTTTCACTCATAGTTTGTTGAGAAAGTGCAATTGAAAAAAAATAACAGCCCGAAATGTAAGTGTTTCGGACTGTAAGGGATTTATGAGCTCTTGTAGACAGAATTATTATAAAGGTATTTATTTTTATTACAAGCACTTTGGTTAACTACTTTTATTACATAAATTGAGATAATATATTTGAATATAACTTTAATATGATTTAAAATTAAAATGTTTGACAAAAATTTGGAGAGTTTAAAGTTCGTCTACTCGGAGGTAGATCTTGATCGATACCCGTTCTGTACGATACTGATTTCACTCATGTCGGTTGATAAGCTGGCTATATCGGCGACGTTGTCATCTACATTAGAATTACATTTTTTTATCAGAGTTATAACCTGGCAACCTAGCAAACTGGCGACCACCTGGTCGCAGTGTGACCTGATCTGTTTAAAATTGCTTATCTCTGTTTAGATTAAACCTAAAAGACATTTCTGCAACTCTATCTCACATGCTTTCATACATTCAGGATACATAAATTTAATTAAGTTCCAAGCGTCCGACACAGTAAGATTATGAAACTTACTGGTTTTTTTTAATTACTCTAAAAACGAAAGAAATAACATTAAAAAACAGAAAAAAGTAATTTTTGCGATTTTTTCGCATTTTTTGTCGAATTTTCTGTCATAAAATTGTAAAAAATGAAATTATCGCTTTCGCTCTTATCTAGTCTTTTTCTAGACACTCTAAAGATTCAATTTGACTCCTTCTTATACAAAAACATTGACATTAAACATATATAAAAGATGTTTGAAATTTCGGGTCAATTTTGACCCATAGTGGTCCTCAATAATTATTCGGAAAATACGTGGGGTCCAGCGGATATCATAACGGGCATCCCTCGACTGTTTTTGAGGCATAATAACAAACAAAGTTTATTGTGCTAAAGAAAAATGTTATGCATGTGCATTATTTTGAGGTTAGGGTCGTTTTTCAGCTCCCTCTCATTCTGATAATGTACATCTCTGTCGTACGGATGATGTCGGTAAATACTCTAGAATAATTATGGGAGAGAATTGTAACAAAACACATTTCACATAACTATTTTTTGACGTTCAACTGAATCCTACCAATCACTACCAAAAAAGAATGGAGTCGAAGCGCAATGACGTTAACAACGATGCTAGCTATGGCTCCTTTCTTAAATGAGCAGACAACGGTCCCTTCGACTGTCCTTATTGCGAAACCTGCGCAATTCTGCTAAAATTATATCTCTACTCGGTTAAAAACTTGCAGCTCAACTTGGTTCACTTTTACCATGTTCAAAAACACGTGGTTAAAACTTATCAACTTCAATTTGTTAGATTCAGTTACTAGGAATGTTAAAAATGAACCCAGTAAATTTGATTGATTAAAAACAGACAATATCCTTGAGAAAAAATAACAAGCATATTAGTTGTGTAAAAAGAGACTAGTTTGCTTGGGAAAATATAACTACTAGGTGCAGCTTGGTTAAAATTTATCACGAAGCATTTGTTTGCTTTTAACCGAAAAAATCGTTTTATTTTAGCAAAGAACTACTCATTCCAATTTTGCAGAGTCAAACTCGGTTCTGACAACTAAGTAATGTGTTATTTTTTACCATTTGACTTTAACCGTTTTAGCTCGGCTGTGATAGCAACAATCATATGATTACTTACAACCATTACTCTGTTCTTTTTGAATAATATGTCTTTAACCGAACTATTTATCCAGCTCGGTTAACGGTTCGTTTTCTCAGTGTATTTGGTTGAAAATTAACATCTACGTTAAAAATCGATATTTTCTGGTCAAAAATTCGACTGTTGTGCATAAAAATCGTCTTTTTTACTTCAAAATTCAATGCGTTGGTTGTAATTTTTGTTATCTCTTGACTGAAAGATAATGTGATGTTAAAAATTCAACTGCTTTTTTCAATATAACTCTTTTTCGTTTAAAAAAAATCATCATTCTCAGTATAAACATAAACTATTTTGGTTGAAAATGCAACTGTTTAGTTCTCCCTAAATTTGAATCAGTTAAATTTTCTACTAATATCAATTAGTGACTGAATTCTAGCTATAATTCAGCTATTTCTTGCTGATTAATCTTTATTGTTTTGAAATTAAAATATTTTGTTCATAATTCGTTTTTTTGCTTTGAAAATTCATCTATTTTGTTGGAAATTACATTTTTTTAGGTAACAATACCATTTTTTGGTTCTCTATAAATTCGAAAGAGTAAATGTTTTACATAATACCAATCAGTGACCAATTTATCAGTGAAAATAATGTATTTATAGCTAGAATTCAGTCACTGATTGAGATTAATGCAAATTTTAACTTATTAAAATCTACAGGTTTGAAAATGAACCTGTTTTGATCGAGGACTGAATTATTTTGTTGAAAATTTGCCTTTTTTGGTAGAATTCGACAGTTTTTGATTTAAAATAAAAAAGTTTGTTTGTTTAAATATTATTTACTATGTTTTTCTTTGAGAATTCATCTTTTTTTTGTTGAAAATTCAACTACTCAGCTAAATGGTGAACTCTTTTGTTAAAAATCAATTTCTTCGGTTGAAGATTCATTATTATAGTTGAAAATTTATCTCTGATTGAAAATGTAACTTTTTAAAATTAAATATTCAAATATTTTATTTATACATATGTTGTGAAGCTTTCAATCGCTTCTGAAACTTTAGTTTAGTTTAGTGCAGCGTTTCAATGTTTTAGTGAAACGCTTTATCGACTAATATCCTTATTGATACCTTTTTAAGTAATTATAATAATCAATAGAGGAACCTTTTCAAAATGCCTAAAACCCACGTTATTTCTGAAAGTTGTAATTGCCTTATGTCAATCATATGGCGTATTATGTTTTAGTGACTGGTAAAGTCCCACAATAGTATAATATTGTGATGAACAGAATTTTCCTTCTTTTTAAGAAACTCTTCCATTGCTATTGCTATAAATAATTATTATTAGTCTATTTTTTTAAACTTATAAATAAATTAAATTAGTTTTGCAACTTAAATATCAACAATTAGTATATTTTTGCTCTATACTTGGGATTAGAATGGTTTTTAAAATGTCAGAAATGACTATTATTTTTATCCTTTAAAAATCACAATCAGAATTCATTTAAACACCCGAAGTTTGAGAACTTAATTTTCATTGTAAATTTACGCATAAATTTCAAGGTATGCCTTGGAATTTATTATTCACTTGATATGAACTCAAGGTATCGTTGACAATAAACTATTGTTGTTGCCTGACGGTTATGCCAATAAATTTTCCAACGTATTACCCTGCGTGTCGAAATTGAGAAACAGTATCGATATCAATCGAGGGTCACGTTTGCGTTAGATTACTAGAATATTGTGCTTCCTCGTGACCAAACGTCTCTGACGTCATAGGTTAAAACAGTCACAATACGTAACGAGGAAAATCAGGATGAAAACCCATGTTTTGGATGTTCTACATCTTAGATTGTCTTAATAAAATTCCTTTATATCGTCTTCTTCCCCTTTCATTATCTTTTTTGTCTTTTTTTCTCCCACATTCTATCCACATAAATAATGTAGTGCAAATAAGCCAGGCGAAGGCGAAGATTTCGTAACAGCTAATTCGTCAGCTTCGACGTGTTCCAGCCTCAGAAGGTCCTTGGTTTCGTTCTTTCGTTATTTTCGAGACTAGCTAATTGATGCGAGCCTGACTTTAAAGCTACGACCCTTCGTTTATCTATAAGAATATTGGTTTATTACATCGAGAGTAGAATAGACCTAAAGCAGATACCCCAAATTTGTGGTTTGGAATGTACTAAGCAGAATTTGGTATTAGATTAATCTTTAAATTTGAAAATTTAATTTCCCTTGCCTCCACAAAGTGTCAATCGTGATAGGAAGAAGCATAAAATCGAATTTTTGTTCTTCACTTTATAAGAGTATCTTTCGAAGTATTCTGACTATCGGAATATCGACCTTTTTACTTTTTATTTACGTCAATCTTCATTTTATAATAGGATATTATGCACGATTATCCGACAAAGCTCTCATGTTTTTGTTGATCTGCTAAGTGCGTCCACTTACGTTGTTTGCCTCGGGTGTCATATTAGGAAATAACATGCAATGCTTCATTCCTGCATTCGTCCTATTCTGCACTTTGAGATTTCTTGTGTGTAGAATACACACGTCTTCGCATTTCAAGGCTCACGACAATCGCAAGATTCAAAGTCATCTTAGATTATTTTATAAAAACGTTGAAACTCGTCTTCGTCAGTGGATCTTTTTTCGAAATGCCTTTTTAATTTGAATATAATATTATTTCCTGAAAGGTTTGTAAGGACGAGTGCATCGAAAATTGCAGACATCAAAGTTTTTGAAAAGGTTTCCAATCGACAAATCAGGACTAAACGATTGAATTGAATCGAAGGTCAAACCTGGAATGCGATGAAAGATTCAAACAAGACGAACAATTTTGACTAAGTCCTTGCGACAATTTTAGTCTCGAGGAGGTTTGCTGGTTTTTAGAAAATTACCGACTTGTCACACCTATATGAAAGAAACATTTCCCTTGTTCGATACCCAGAATAGAAATCCTTGAAGTGCATACATAGAAACTTGGCCTTGTGGTAATGATTACGTTCGCACGATCTCAAGTCCTACGGTATTTCAAGGAAATGTTCGAGGACCTTCCACTTTCTGTGATTTACTGTCATTATTAACACGCAGTTGGTTCACTGACTTACGGTACTGTGGAGTGTAGACGTATAGTGCAGAGTAGCAGTAGAGTGTATACCTTCCTAGTTTTCATTACCAGGAAGTGAATTACGCACAAAATCAATCTTGACGTTTAGGAGCCATCCATAAATTGCTTAACACATTTTTTACCACTTCTTTACCACTTCTCTCCCCCATGCAAAAAGTCGTAATAAAATGGTATAGCGTTAGGGCTAGTATTACGGAACTTTCTGCAACGTTATCCCGGAACGAGCTGGAAAAGGGATTATTATTACGGAAAATTCCGTAACGGTACACAGTTAATAAAGAAATTCCCAAACAATTAAAAGCTATTAAATTGAAAATAAAGAAAATTAAAGCAAATTGGAACATGCAACAAAGTATCTTGTTTCATCGAAATTGAAATCGTATAAAAAGATGTACTAAAGGTTTTAGATATTTTTACTTTCTGTTTAATCAGTCGCCAAATAGAGGAAAGCATCACCAAATCTAACATTGAATTCAATAAATATTATATAGTTCAGTGCACATAAATAACGTTTAATAATTTTGTGGTTGGTACACAGTAAAAATAAATACTTAAAGTTATATTCGACTTAATTTCCAATTTCACTTGAATTAAGGAAGTACCTGAATTTAAGTGTGCAAAATATCTTGAATAAAGCACAAACTTTTCTTAAATCAGAAATCAGCATTTTTCTACTGGAATAAAGTAAAGTGTCCTCCTCAATTTCAATATTCAGTTCTGAAAGTAAGTTGAAGGCATCCTGAGATAACCTGTAAGGCTTTCGTCACCTAAAATAAAGGAATATACCTTTCCTGAATTTCAGGTTCGTACTATCTTGCATGACGTTAGAGAACGCTGGCGCTGCTATACAGCTCGTGGCCATTTATTCTAGTCGTTCACAGATTTAAAAAAGTGCCGCAGCAAAATCAGTTCCAGTTATCAGACAAATTTTGGATTATTAAACCCATCAAAGTAATTAAATTATTACAAAACTTTTTACTTCGCAGCGTGAACGCCCTTTCAATACATTACGGAACGCAATTGTGTGAAGATTTTGGACCGCACCTGCCACCAATATACCGTTTTTTCCATTTGTCATACTTTTCCTGTATTTTCGTACAAGTTTGAACCCAACTTGTATATTTTCTAAAACGAATAACTATTATATAAAAACAGCTGAGGAGTGTCGGTAAGGCGTGAGAAATTCCTGGTTTTTAGTTAGAATATTACCCTTAATTTCAGTTAGGATAGTGTATTAACTTAAGGTTACACTAGCTTTCAGTATAAATATATTCTTAATTAAAGAGCGAGCACACCTGAAATTCAGGTCATGTCAACCTGAATTTCAAATAGTCCCGACCTGAATTTCAGGAATCTAATTCCCTTAATTTAATGTTCAGATGTAATTCTTAATTTCAGATTGCCTATGCTTCTTTTTGTGCCACCCTAAAATAAGCCGAATTTTCTACTTAAATTAAGTATTTTTTTTTGCTGTGTAGTAATTAAAAAAATTGTTGTCAAAGTAATGGATATTTTCTACAGCATGATGGAAAATCGATATACTAATATAATTAAATCGATATTGAAGACTAATAACGTTATTACATTTCCTAAAGGGTTGATTTGTTAAAAATA
>NC_046662.1:89201506-89201761 GCF_010883055.1 Belonocnema kinseyi
GACAGATCGCAATATTTTACATGACCCACCCTGCCAAGCCGTTACGCAATTTATTAATGGCTCTACGTGAGTACTGCATATTATATTGAAGTGCTCATGCAATCTTTAACATATAAGGTACGTTAATGCAAAAAAGGGGAAGACTTACTTTAAAATATGGTAATGCCGGGTGACAGAGCGTTCTCAAAATTCTCGAGAATGCCAAACATAAATTGTACATTAGTTTACAAAATTCGGAAGATTTTTACCGTACCC
>NC_046662.1:89201861-89206399 GCF_010883055.1 Belonocnema kinseyi
TTCGACGGGGTCGAGCAGCTATTTCCGTCGAGTATGGTAAGAATATGCCGATTTCTTGGCACTCTGTCTCCTGCTTTCATCGTAATTAATGTACATGTACACGATAATAATAATACGCCTATTTTTGCGGGACATCAAATTAGGTAACAAAACTCATTGGTAACGACTGTACTATATTTGTGGGTAAATCTGCCATGAAATTTGCTTAAGGGTTTCCTTATTTGTCACTCGTCCCGTCAAATCCGTATAATATGATAAAAGTTACTCCAAACGTTTTCTTCGTTTATGTTCTATACTAGAATACTACTGGCCCGATACTAAAATTGTACTGTAGTTTACCCAGTACTGGATCAGTTCTGTTCACAGTAATGGCTTGGCATAACCAGTTGTTGGTATCATGTTCAAATATATTTTTCGAAAACAAAGTTAAAATTCCAACACAGAAAAAACTGAAGTTAAATTTGGTTGCATTGAAAAGTTCCCGCTGTTAAAGTTTACATGCTATTTGGCGAAAGTTTATCCTACGATGGAATAAAAGCTGTCATCTGCTACGTCCTTAGCAGCAACAGCAATGGGAAAACGTTTAGGAAAATAATTCTGATCTCGTCTAATGCGTCACGCTGAAGTGAGAAAATTTCGATAAACCATGTAGAATTAGTAAAAGAAAACACGAATAAAGCATTGTTTTTATTGATAAATCTCCTCCGAAATAGATTATACTATAGTAGACGATATTATAACTTATTTAATACCACTTAGCAAAAAGCAACAGACAGATGGGAATCGCCATTTCTCTCAAATTTAATGAAGTTAAACGACGGGAGATAGCGCTGACGTCGTAATTCTCGCTACATTTCGAATAAAAAAGGAACCATTATAAGGCGGAAGATTATCCAAGCAAGGTTAAATATCGGAAATTATCTTCGATTATAAATTTTTCACCTGAAATCGATGTAAACTTTATATTTTGCTTTTTGTGAGAACGAATAAAATTAAGTTCTCAAAATTAATTAGAGTCTTATTTGCTCCATGATGAGATTAGGTTCTGGCTTTATTTTGTCTTAAAAAAGTGAAAATATCATAATATGAATGGTTCTTAGGGTCGAGTGTCTGACAGTCTGCGATGTAGTAAAAGGAGATTCGAGATCGCTTTGGTGTCGTTTTCAGTCTGTTCGCCGACGGAGAAGGAAAACGTGACCAGGAGCTAATTCGACGCCCGGGCTTGATGCCCGTGACCATGTGACCTTGTCCTTGGACGACGTCGTCGCACACTCCAGTGGCTGAAACTTCACCACACAACCATCCTACGCAAAAGTACGCGCACACGCAAAACTTGTACATATGATTTATCCACGCGTGATGTTACTTTGTAAAAAATGCGTAATGTAGGTACATAATATATTATATATATCGGTATAGAAAGATTTAAAAGATGTGGGGAAAATACCAGACTTCAGTTTTTATCAGCCCCTTCGAAAAGAAAAATGGGCCCGGGATGAGGGAAGGGGAGTGACGGGCCCGTATATGTTTTTTTTTATTTCTAACAGTTCCAAAAAATCCGGGCCCCCCTTGGAAACTCTGGGCCCGGAGAGAATATCCCGGTATCCCTCCCGCGTCAGGACTAGTTTTTGTAGACATTTCATAGACATAAATGCAAGGACGCATTATTTGTATTATTTATTAGTAGTATGTAGATATTGATCTTTGAAAATTATTAAAAATTTCGAGACAGCATTTTAGCAGAAAGCTAATTTCGCTGCGAAGTATCTAATAGTCAGCAATCTTGGGAGTTTAAGTAGATAAATTATTTATAGCTAGACAACCCGATAATTTGTAATGTTTATAATCAAAACTAAAATTTTAACTTTGGAAAGACATATAATTGACCACAACAGTCTCTGACCCAGCGGAAAATTTATGATTCTCCCAACATTGGAACAATATTGTCCTCAGTATCGGCCCAATAGTGGACTCAGGCTTGGCAAAATACAATCTCAAATATTAACAAACTTTAATTTTTGTCATTAATTATAAATTTGTTTCAATAATTTATTATTTAATTTAATTTATTATTTATACTTTATTACATGGCCAATGTAAATAGATAAAGGATCGACAGTTAGACGATACGTTATATTGTAATCATTGTAACTTCAGTAGATAAACCCGTCAGTTAGACAACCCAGTTATGAAATTTTGAATTCCTGATAAGACCAAGAATGATACTAGATATTGATCAGAAAATTTGTTAAAAATTAAAATGAGGAAATTCCGATGAAAATCCATATACACTTTAGTTTTTCTGACCCTTATGGATGTATCTACTGAAATAAAAATAACCTTGAAGTTTAGACTGCAAAGTATTCAAAGATGCCGTTACCTTATAAGGAATTTGAATGATATATAGTAAATTGTCTGAATGTCGGTTTAAAATTTTTTGCAGTTTCTTTGCCATTGCAGCGTCGGATCTAAAAACGTTGCATGCTTGCTAATTTCACAAACCCAACTTTCTTTGTAATTTTGCCATGAGTGTCAGGTTTATTCCCAAGCGCAGTAGAACTTCAATCGTTACAAAAGACGGTATTTTTCTAATGAGTTCCTTATATGGAATAAACGAAAGGGTTATTTATGGAATAAAGTCATTTTTTCTCTGTTAGCATTTCTTGTTTTAATGCGCCTCGAGCGAGAAAAAATTATCCTTCCGTTTTCTCTGAATTAGATACCTTTTTCAAACAAAAGTCAAGTTTGAACTTTAAAACGTTTAAACAATGTAATTTTAATGGCATTAAAACGCTGCTAAGAAATTATGGGACTTTTCGAATTTTATCACGAAATAGTGGAATGTCTGACTCTTACAGCTTTATCTCCTGCTTTTTTTCTTGTTAAATCCAATTTTTATATTTTGCCTCGCTATCCGGAAGAGAATAACTTATATCTTAGAAATCAGTAATGCTGTTACGATTAAAAAATATTTTCTTCTAAATTTCCCCAAAGAACGAATTCTTTTTCTTCCAAGTTTTACAGCTATTTTTAGCCTTAAATTTTTTCCTGCGGCACGTCGAAATTCAAGAGCGAATAATCATTTCACTGCGCAAAAGAAACGTCAGGAGCTAAAACCAACAGCTGAAATTTTCAGCCACGTCTCGTATTATATTAACATTATGCAATCTTTTTCAAAGTAGACGAAGAGGACGACCAAAGGACGCGTGTTCTTCCAAGTGTCACCTTGAAGAAGATCGCGCGTCACTTTATTATTCAACTGTTTCTCATATTTCTGCCGATAGTGCCTTTTGGACCGAGACATGTCCGGTTCACAGTAGTAGCAAAAACTTATTTCGCGTATCAAAACTCGTTGACGAAATATTTTATGAGAATTTTATGTATGGTAAAACGCAATTCTTCCCTTTCTTTATAGAGACAATTGAAAATATATAAAAAGTTCCTTCATAATTTATCACAGAAATTTTGATAATTATTAAGAAGTATTTTTTGTATATCTTTTCATATTTAACATTTTTTTGGTTTAGAAACATTTTAAGAAGAAAATTGGAATTATCCTGATTTTCTTTTTCTTTTGCGAGTGGTGCAACATATTTAATGAATCTTATCTATAATAATGTGAAGACCTATTTTTCGAATCTTCTGAGCGAGTAGCCGAAGGTTGGCCCTGAAATATGCGACGGAGAAGCTATCGTTGGCGACTCATACGTCATTGTTTAGTCTAGGATCCTTTGGCGCCTAGAACCCTATGGTGTATCGAAAACAAAAAGTCTCCATGTGAAGTGGAGAAAACGACACATTCGCTTGGAATCGTCGTCCTGAGCGGATGCTTAATTTGATTGATCCAAATATAATAATTATTCATTAAATGTCTTAAAGTATTCCTTATTTTTGTAAATTATTGATAAGAGTTTTCACGATATAATTTTTATAAATATTCGGGACTTTGATTTTTTTACCTGCATATCAGAAGTGGGATTGCCCATACGTGTTTGGTGCCGTGACGGTGAACAGTGTGGTGACAATTAAAGTGAAGAGGTTACTGAGTGAGGTGTGTGTGAAGTGTTAACTGTGACAATGGGAAAAGGTGATCGATCAAGACATCGATCCAGGCGTCGATCACGAGCTCGACGATCGCGTTCACGGAGAGATTCGCATGACAAACCACACAGAAGGGGACATAGGGACCGTAGCTCTCGAAGGAGTGTCCGGTCTAGGTCCAGGAGTTGGTCACGGCCGAGGTTTTGACTGGTATAGTTGGTTCGAACTCGAAATGCAGGAGTCATTTTCTGAACGAGAAAATTATACCAGAATTCGATCCTTCGACAAAAACCTTATCAGCATCAGACTGGATAGAGAAAATCAAAGATTGTGGTCTTGTGTACGATTGAGAGGACAAGGTAAAACTGTATTTATCTGCTTGTAGGCTAAGAGATAATGCAAAGATCTGGTATGACGGACTGACGCATTCGTTCTTGAATTGGGAATTGTTTTCTAATGCGTTAATTAAACAATTTCCTGGGGAGCAGAGTTTTGGT
>NC_046662.1:89206499-89223317 GCF_010883055.1 Belonocnema kinseyi
ATGTAGTGGCCTACTATAGTCGAAAAACGTCACCGGAGGAACAAAGATACCATTCGTATGATCTGGAAACTCTCGCAGTCGTAGAAGCTTTAAAGAAATTTATAGTATATTTATTGGGCATAGAGTTCACGGTCGTGACTGACTGTAGCGCTATCCGAGCGACAGCGTCAAAGAAAGATCTAAACTCGAGAGTTGCACTATGGTGGGTTTATTTACAAGATTTCAAGTTTCATGTCGTTTATCGACCAGGCACTCAAGTTTCACATGTTGACTACTTTAGTCGGAATCCTATTGACTGTTTGGCTGTGGATATCACTTCCTGCGAATGGATCAAGGCTGCTCAATTGCAGGATGACGAAATTAAAATATTTCACGATGTTCTAGCTTCAGGTGATGTTCAACCCAATGTGAAACAATACTTTGAACTTTATGATTTAAAAGTTGGCGTAGTTTTCCGTAAAACCAAAAATGGAAATAAATGGGTTGTTCCCAGGGCAGCTCGGTTTAATGTTGGCAGAATGTGCCACGATGATCAAGGTCATTTCGCACTGGATAAAACAATAGAAAAAGTCAGAGACAATTATTGGTTCAGGGGAATGCGGAAGTTCGTAGCCAAATATGTGAATGCATGTCTGAACTGTTTATACTACAAATCAACGGCCGGAAAAAAAACCTGGATTCTTGCACCCCATAGAGAAAGTAGCCATACCCTTCCACATGTTGCATTTAGATCACACTGGACCCTTTATTCGAAGCGTTCATAAAAACACTCAGATCTTGACAATAGTGGATGGATTCACCAAATTCTGCATCCTTGAGGCAGTACGAAACACACAAACTAAATACGTCGTCAAGGCCTTATTGACTGTCTTCGCCATATTCGGTGTACCCACCCGAATAATTTCAGATCGCGGTTGTGCATTCACTTCACACACCTTCGGAACCTTTTGTAAAGAATACGGTATCAAACACGTATTGAACGCGGTAGCTACTTCGAGGGCGAATGGTCAATGTGAAAGAGTTAATCGGACTGTACTCGACGCATTAGCAACTATCTGTGCAGGGGAAGCTGAAGACACTTGGGATGGGAATGTGAAGAACGTCCAAAGTGCTATAAATTGCACTATAAACCGAAGCACACGGAATACCCCTGCGAAGCTTTTATATGGATTTAAGCCACGCAGTATGGCCGATGCGGTATTGGTCTCGGCGATTCAGGAAACATTGGATCTGGTTGATCTAAAGGACGTACGCGAAAAAGCTAAAAGCAATATAGACGAAGAGCAAAAGAAGCAATAGAAATCTTTTGATGCAAAAAGGTTTAAGCCTCCGAAAAATAAAGTAGATGATGTAGTTATGTTGCAGATTAAATCAGCACCAGCAACTGGAGAAAGCCGGAAATTAAATGCCAAGGCCAAGGGTCTGTTCAAGGTCAGAGCTGTGTTGCCGAATGATCGATACGAGATCGAGGATCTTCGGGGCATGAAGAAGACTCCGGGCCAGCGTACGGTGGCGGCAGTGGACCAGCTAACTCCGTGGGTCATTTTGGATGCTACGGCGTGAAACTGGTAAGGCTGAAAAATGTTGTGGCTTACGAAAGCCTGGGCCGAGTCAGAGGTTCTGGCGTTTTCTAGTGGTCGAAGTAAACGCGGGCTTAACCTCTGGCGTAGGCTGGACCATTTGATGGGGCCGCGTGTCGGAAACTCTGGCGTGTTATCTCTGGTCAGGGTTCACGTGGGCTTTGTTTCTTGGCGGAGGTCCAGACCAACGGTCAAGGTCAGTAGCACAGGATAATATCTGATGAATGATAGTAGTCAGGATATTTTGAGTGGTACTACTGACAAATAGACCGGAAATCCATTATACCCATCCTACTTTCCTTCAATGACACTGAAATAATGGGCTCTTTTATTAGAATTGATCACTCTAATGGCGGAGCAACTACTGGATTACAATCAGTGTTAACCTAGTTAGTTAAACCTCTACTAACTTAATTTTTTAATTATTCTTGTAGGAGGAAGCAGACGGGTTCTGTGCGTCGAGGACGACATGATATTCAGGAACGCCTAGAATCCTATGGTGTATCGAAAGCAAAAAGTCTCCATGTGAAATGGAGAAAACGACGCATTCGCTTGGAATCGTCGTCCTGAGCGGATGCTTAATTTGATTGATCCAAATATAATAATTATTCATTAAATGTCTTAAAGTATTCCTTATTTTTGTAAACTATTGATAAGAGTTTTTACAATATAATTTTTATAAATATTCGGGACTTTGATTTTTTTACCTACAATAAGTATTTGAAAATTTGATCTAATGGTACCTTTGACTTTGGGTCTACGAATTTCAAATAGTTTGTTCTCATCAGATTTCAACTTAAAATTCTTGAATTTTGAATAGTTCTTAACCTTTGTTTGTTTCACCATTTCCTATTTTGTTACAAGTCTAAAATTCACTCTAAAGACAAAATTCAATTTTTGCATATTATTATTTTCTCTTATCTGAGCTTATAAAAAATTAGTTGTAAGTTAATGTTAATGAGCACACAAGGGATTTGGGTCGTTTATTATCGCGGTGACCTTTGTAGAGTACAATAACTCGTACAGGTATGCAGCGTATGTACATATAGAAAATACAAATTAAAATGTGTAGAGGTGTGTACGAAAAATGTGTAAGCTCACACGTGTACCGGCATGTAGCGGAACCAGGAATATTTATGCGAATGCACAATCCTGATTACGTAACGAGTAGAACTGGAATAGCGGGAACTGGTCTCCGCCAATAATTACGCGTCTTAATCGGTCGTCGTCGCTCGGCCTTCAGCAAAAGTAACAGTGGATGTTTGTCTTTAGCTCTGACAAGGATGGGGGAAAGAGAAATGTGCATCACCGGGTCCTTGAATTTCTTATTCCCTCCAGGATGCCACTCTTGCGTAGGTGAAACCATTTCAAGAGAATCGATATTTCTAAAACTGAGCGCATTTCCTCTTAGATCTCCAATTTTTTAATTTCAAGTTCAGACGTGTAAAAATTTTTTAATTTTCCAAAAATTTGCATTCTTTGCAGATGTGTGAAGGGTCCCGGGGCATGCGGGCGTAAGTGCCAAATTTCGGATTGCGTTTTATTGGATTAAACTAATTGGTTGAACCTAATCCATGTCTCCGTAGAAGATTATGGTCCTATTTGATTTAGAAGTGAGTGATAATCGATGTTTAGTATTATATTTTAATTTGAATACTTCCTTTTGCCTGTACTTTGCGAAATTCAATAAGGCTAAGAAAAAGCTCAAAAGTGTTTTCTTGTTTTAAACAAATTAAAACCTTTTAATTAATAACTAAAACAGTTAAGCGAAATTTAATTTTTGTTTGTCAACAGTATTATTTTATGGGAGGCGCTGCACACCTTCCAAGAGTTTTTCTGGGATATAGGCTTGCTACTTGCAAGATATTCCTAAGGGACTAACCTAGAATTTAAATTAATTGATCATGTGATTTATTTGATGGCATTTGTATTTTTTTCAGTGTTGTATTATTCTAAAGGTTCTGATTGACTAAAAATCATAAATTAAATGAAAAATGGACGCAATATCTCTAGTTTAGGAACTACTTGAGGTTTAGGGTTTTTACCTTGGATATAATTGAAGATTTCGGATGTAAGTCTTCTTATACATTATTTTTATAAAGAATGCTCAATTTTGAGGTTAACTGTGAAAAAAAGATTTATTTCACTGGAACAAAATCTTTAATTAATTAAAAAAATATATATTCAATGTAAAAAAAAACTTCAATTATTTTAACAAAGAAATTTATTTAAACAAACCAAACATTTATTTGAACCAAACAAATAAGGACAAATGAAAAATTCATTTGAGTGAAACAAACATTTGTTTGACCCATATTAAAGAAATTATTTGTTTGATTCAAACAAACATTTTTCTCAGTGTATATGAGCACGGCGCAGCGGCGCCAGCCCCGTCGGCCTCTTGACTTACGGCACACACAGCCGAAAAATTGATTTCCCGTGGTTAACCTTGATTAGGCTAGCTTTCTAGGTAATAAGATTCTTTTCTACTACTGTACTAATGGAGCATCTACTGCATCATATGCCCATTTATCGCTTGTTTGTGCACGAAATTACGCCCGAGCGTCTGAGTTTTTCTCAACACCACGTATTTGAAATTGGCTGGTACGATAGCTCAAAACCTATCAAACTTCTTGTGTATTCAACCAGTCAATAAGTGTCACTTTGTTTACTCAAAAAAGGGCAACTTTTTGGGGCGAAAATGACACACTCGCCTTCATACCGCCAATGTATGTGGCTCTGCGAAAGTAAACAAATTTTTTTGTGAACAATATGAGTGGACAAATAAATCCTGCAAGTGTTTAAAAAACCTATTGTTGCGTCATCTTCAAAATCCTACGAGAAAATTACTCTCATTTTCAGCCATCTATACTAGACGACCCGAAACTACTGTCGTGTTCTTTTTTAAATTAAAAAATTAAAATGTTATGCAACGGTTTCTGATTCAAAGTCAGCATTTTTTGAGACACAGAAATTTCTCTTGGAGATGGTTACTTCTTTCAGGATGTTTCTTTTATTGTTCGATCAAGCTAAGTAATAGTTTGAAAGTACTTTTTGATGAAAAAATAAATTTAAGTTCGAAAGTGTTCTTTTTCTTTTTTCTTGCGCAAATTATAGATTTTTAAACATTTTTAGGAATTTGTAGGAAATTCTTGTAATCACATGTCGGTGACCGCCTCAAACTCCGCTTACCCATTATACCATATATTTAAACTATGACCTGGAGGTTTTGTATAAAGTACTTAATGGTTCATCAGTACCGTGCATATAGAAAAATACTGGGACCCCTTAAAACATCTACTTCCTTTTGAAATTGGAAATAAAATGTCAATTTCATTAGTAATAAAGTATCTCGGTATAAAATCACCGCCAAGTACAAAAAACTACCAAAATCGTGATCGGTAATAATCATGTATTTTGGACTATTTTGGGATTATTGGTGCCATTCTCAAACGATTTTAATGAAAATTAGCAGCTGTCTCACCAGCCATTAAAAAATAAGTTTAAGCGTAATTTTATCTTAATGCCTTCGTAAATGTGCGATTAAAATTTATAAAACCATAAAAAACAAACAAATTTCAATCTGTGCTCACCTATGCCGCCTATAAGCCATCAACCTGACCAACAAGAAATTCTAATTAGAAGTCTGTAGCAACAAACTCACGATTTGCATTCAACAATTTCCGACATCTTGAATAGTTTTAAAAATTTTAAATATTTAGTGTAAAGAAATTAAAATTGAGAGCTGATCCAATTAGTAAACGTTTCAAATCTATTGAAGATTTCAAAAATTTTTACACTATTTATCGAGAATATGTTGCTACAGACTTTCCATTACAATTTGTGTGAGATGAACACAGGTACAAAATTTAATTTTTTACTAACATACAACAATAATGCATTTTTTGTGCAAAAATGTTGCCTAATATTAAACACAGAAATCTAAATGTGACTCCTCTTCGATATTTATTTATAAAAAACACGATATTATTTTTACTTACAAAATTTAGTTAATCATGTTTTAGGGTGAAAACTGGATTTTCTCACCTATGCACACCTCGACACCCTCATCTATCGTATCGATTGACATCGAGTTCTCGATCAATATTGCAGGAGTTTTCGAGATCTTTAATCGATTTCAAGATTTCTCGTATTTAGTGTAAAAAATGAAGTCAGAAAAGCCGTGAATGATACAATTTTAAAAACTATTCAAGATATCGGAAATTTTTTCAACACGTATAGAGAACATGATGCTACAGGCTTCTCATTATAATTTGGTGTCAAACATATAGATAAGTCTGTAGATGTGAACACAGGTGAAAAGTTTAATTTTATATTTATTTAAATCTTATTTATTAAGTATCGGCTAAGTGTGGTAAATCTAGCTACAATTTCTATTTCGAAGTGAAATGCAAGAATCCAATTCAAATTAAAAACGAATAATAGAACTATTAAATTGAATTAAAGAATGAATAAATTTAACTAGCTTGAAACGACAATAATTAAAATCATTAATTTTATTTTTTATTTAATAAAATGGTAATTCAATGAAAACTAAATTACTTGAACGTTAGTCTTATTCAAAAGAATCCAAAAGAGCATGAAATCCCACTAAGTTGAAGAATATTTGCAACATAAATAGGCGCTAAGAATATATTCTTAATGTAAGATGAAAGCTCTCTTACCTTAAAAATATATATTCTTGTTTAATTTTAAGGATTTCCCACTAAGTCTAAGAATATTTGCAACTTAAGTAGGTATAGTTAATCTTAGACTATACTAAGATTTAAATATTTTTATTTCAAAAATATTTGATTAGTAAATAACACAATATAAATTATTATTATATTATTTACCTTGCAATTGCACGTTAAACAGAATAAAAAGCTTGTAAACATTCAGCTGGTTTAACTTCATAACATTGGAAATTGCACACCGGTTTTTAACCTCACAATCTTACTTCTTTGTTGAAATGGGACGTCAGACCTTTCTCACTCTAAGATTTTTTGTAAAGAGAAGGAAATAAATGTGCGCACGCGACTTATTCTTTGAATTGGTTTTATACTACTTCGTGGGTAAAACAATCAAAAATGAAAACTGACCGAAAAGCACGTGGTACGAAACATTAAAAGAAATTATTGAACAGAGAAAGGTACATTTTCTTTTGCACATTTCTTCTTCCCCACGCATATTTTCATTTTAAGAATATTTTCTCCCTTTGGTTAGAAGATACTCTTAAAGTAAGAATTTCGCTTACTTCAATGAGAATATTACTAAGAATATGCCTGTAAGGATATGACACTCTTAGAATTAGAATATTGTTTTTTCGATGTATCCCTTATTCAGGCTTAGAGAGTGGAGAATATTTTAATTATCCGGCCAAGTTTTAGAATATTTAATCAGTTTTGTTTTAAATGTAATAGGGTACTTTATAAAAAATATTCTTAACCTTTCGACTTTATCCTGGGTCAAAACGATCCGGAAATATTATTTTGAGCAGAGTAGCTTTGAAACATGACTTAGTATGGCGATCATTGGGCCATCTAATGAACATGAAAAGTGCAAAAATTAAAAGTTTTTTCCTAAACAAGTGATTTGATAAAAATCTCTTTTTTACTTTGACATTTAACATATTAAAAAAAATTTCGAGTGCGTCTACCATTTTTTGAGTGGAAATCAGTTTGATCGGTTTAAAATAGCAGTCATTTAAAAAAACGGTAGGGCCTATTTGACCGAATGTGTGTAAAACATAAAACTTTAGAGCGAAGTGTCTAGTCGAAAGGGTAATATATTTAATTATGAATATTATTTTTCAAATTAATCTTTCAACTTTGATTTCAAAAATGCATGTAGTTGTAAGTAGTAGTTTTTTGTATCGCAGATGTTTTTGGTGGGATTATTAGCACTCTAAAAGTTTGAATCAATATAAAACTTCATTGATGAAATAGCTAGCAATTGGTAAATAACTTCAGACTATTTAAATTAGAAGTTTTATACTAATTCAAATCTAGAGATTACGAAATCTGTTGCCCTAATTTACAGTCGACGCTATTTACCTTACCGGGGATGGGACCGTAGGGGGGTAATTTTCCTGGAAACGATGTTCCCCCACTCTCGAGTCGAATCTTGATGCGTGGTGCTTGATGCAAATTGTTTCGCTCGCTACGTACGTTGTCGCGTACGGATCAGTGTTTACAAACAGTGAAAGTTCGATTTTCAGAATACATATTGTGGAAGTAATTAAGGGCATGTGATACTTCGTCGCGTGTTTAATCGGGTACAGTTCCCCTAGCTTTTTTTCCACAAAAATGAAAAATTTTAAAATCTGAATTCGTAGATGCTATAAAATATCATAACGGACGTCCCCGGACTCTTTTTTGAGGGATAATAACGACAAAAAATTATTGTGCTAAATAAAAATTGTATGCTTGTGCATTATTTTGAGGTTACGTCGTTTTTCATCTCTGCCTTTCCGATAATTTGGAAATTATTTATGAAATAAACTTTTTTGACTGTCTGCAAACAAGGTAGTTTGGAAGTACATAACGCTCGGGAGAATTGTAACACACATAACCTCGAAATATACACACACGTTGTTAGCAATATCAAAATTTGTTTGAAAATAAAACATGAAAAAAGTATGCGGGGCGTCCGTTAGCATGTTCGCTACCATTTCCCACATTTTGAAGACAAAATATGTCTTATCATAGGAAAAAAGCCGGGCGAATCTGAGACTGAAAAAATCGATACTAATTCCTAAGCGCTATGCAAATTAATGACATTTTGCTAAATTAAAACTTTTTTGAATTAACCCACAGAAAAGTATGTGGGGACGTCCGTTAGCATGTTTTCTATCATTTCCCAAATTTTTAAGACAAAATATTTATTATTCTAGAAAAAAAGCCGGGGAAACCTAAAACTGGTAAAATCTACAATTTTCTAAGTATCACATGCTTTAAGTTAATTATTTGATACGAAAGGCTAAAAGTTTCGGGGGGGGGGGGGGGGAACCACCTAAGCACCTTCCCTGCATCCGCCACTGAAATTGTTCTCTCGCGGAATAAACTGAAAAATAGGTTAGTATTTACGAATTATTGATAAACCTTTGATTAAATTTGCCATACTTGAGGTTATCTCATGTGACAAGGAAATTAGCATACGACATCAATATTATGATTTTAAAATTCTTTTATAAGCCTTATTAACAAAGCATATAATGACTTTTTTCACTTTAAAATTTCCTTAAAACACTTAAACGATTGACGGCAACGTAAATAGCGAGCGGAACAATTCTTGGATGCCGAGCCGTCGCGGTCGTGGTGGGGGAAGAGCTCGACCGATAGTTAGGGGAAGCGGCAAGGTAAATAGCGGCAAGGTATGTAGCGTCGACTGTAATTCAGTGGGTGTTTGACAAAAGAATATAATAGGGAGACAAGAGAGCCAGTGACGTGCTCTCAGTACCGCTATCCTTTCACTGATGTCCTTTAGTGACCCTGAAGTCTCGTACACTTACAACCAAGATAAGTTAGATTAATAGCATTTCGTGGAGCCCCTCTTTGGACTTGTCTTTCAATTAATATATCCTTTATCCGAGAGGCGTGTCCTGCCACCGTTAGTTTGCAAGGACACTCTAGTCGCCAATATTGAAATATGAGATTATGTCATTTATTTCAACTGTTATTTAAATCAATACCAAATTATTTAAATAGTTTATTCAATACACAAATTGTATTACATAAATGATAATGATGAAGTTCACTTCTACGTAACTAACTCGAAATATGCACTTTTTCACTTCCTGCCTGCACGTCATTCTGGAGAAGCACATCTGTCTAAAATGTAATTATTTAAAAATTACATCATTTCTTATTTATATTGTCATTCACGTATGGCATTATAAACTTAAAAAACAGATCCGCATCCAAATGCTTCACTTCACCAATCTTCATCAGTGTATGCTAATGAAGGGCTGAGCTCCTTGTACATTTTTCACGAGTATGTTAAAGTGGTGGAGACCCCCTTAATTTCAAATCGTATTATATACAGAGGGAATAATTATCATCCTAAATTATAGCTATGAGTATATAATTGTAATGGAAATAAGTACTTTCTGATAAATAAGAACAAATGTTACACATTGTTTGAAATCTTTGTGGTGCATTCAGTCAAACGAAACATTGAAGATCTGCCTGTTAAAAAGTTAAGAGCATCAGCAAGATATTAATTTTTAAAATAAACACTTGACTTACTGTGTTATAAAAACTTTTGGATTTCATTTTTCGTAAAATTAAAGACTGATTATTGCTCATATTGTCAAAAACTTAAAAATCGTCACAATTTCGACACATCAGTTACTTTTTTCTTATTTTTCTAGAGGAAGTATTGTCAAAGCGAAACACGATTTCCAGCCACAACGTCCTGCACTGCACTTGAGAATTGTTTCTGTCGCACGGATCTGATGGTTTGAAATAACCGCAACATCCGCGGTTTCATTTACAATGTTGAGGATGCTTTTTCGCTGCGTTAACCAATGCGAGGATCTTAAAAGATTAAATTCAATGTTCTCTTACGAAAAAAGAATCATTATAAAAATTATTTAAAATTAATTAAGAAATTAAATAAGAAACTTACAAATGACTTTTCAATTAGATTGTATAGTTATTTTGGATAATGGAAGCAGTCTAAATTTGAAGAAGTTTTTAGGTGGATTACGGAAGCTCGAGGTGACCCTTTTGAGATTTGCGTTGACCTCGAGTTAGATTTAAGCTGGTCAATCAGTGAACAAACAGACGCGTTGCGAATAAAGGTGGGTCTAATTGGTGCAATTCATATTCAAACGAGGTTCGTGTCCTTCAGTGTTCATCGAGCAACACCAAATTATCAGTTGTTCAAGAAGTTCAGCGTACTGAAAAAAATTATTTCGTTTCAAGTCAGAATTTTGTATTTATTACTCATTAACCTCTTAAAAGCCCCCTGAACATTTTAAAGCCCTTTGTAACAACAAATTGCTAAAATAGGATATAAAAGGTATTCAAATAAAATTCACAAAAACAAATTACAATTTATGGATGAGAAAAGCACGTCACATGAAAGAATATGCTCGAGAATATGTCCTTCGAATTTTTTTGTACCCGTGTCTCTTCCAAAATTAGAATTGCTTGAAGGTTAAATTTTTACATAAGTTATACCAAAGATAACTCAAATCTGATCCCTTCATATATACGTAGAAAAAAGCTTTTCGGATAAATTTGTTGAATTTCTGAAATTAAAATAAAGTTTTAAATCCAGTAGTCAATAAAGCAAATATATGCAACGTTGAAATATTAGGATTAAGATTTCATTAAGATGTAAATTTTATAATATAGGATAATAAGTAATAACTGAAGTTTCAGCCAATGATATCAGAATATGTAGTCGCAAGTTCACATCAAGGGTAAATTGATGATGTAGACGGCGGTGTCTAAAGATTTGCCTTCGCTTCGAGTCCATAAAAGACAGAACAATACGAACATGAATTCGCCTCGCTTCCTCCGAGTAGACGGTCCCAGGGTTAAACAATTACTTTTCATTCATTCGAGGAATGTGAAGCATTGAATAATGATAATTACTCAAGAAATTCACAATACCCTATCATTGAAATTTCGAATCGATTTTAACTTCCATTAAAAAAAATCTTTCTTTTAGAAGCGAATGTTCTGTTTTTATTTAATAAATACATTAAAAGAGGTTTCAAATGCAATTTTTTGAATTAAATGATGACCTAGTTTTAAACTTGTAGAATAAACAATTTAAGTCAATATGATATTTGAAGATTATTTTTTAAATGATAAATTGATTACATATTGCAAACTATGATGAAACATTGAGACGTCCTTCATACGTACTTTTGACACATGTCTCTTACGTTTTTACTACACGTGATCGACATTGAAAACCCTCGTTTACTGAATCACGCGATCGAAGTTCGAACGTGCAAAATTTTCGAAACCTCTTCCTATTTTTGTAAAAAAATAGAAAATTTAATCTAATCGATTGCCCATCGGGATTTTCTAAACCATATCCGAAAAATAGTGTGGCATCTACAACTCTTTTAATTTGGTTGGAATAAAAGATATAGAAGCATTTAAAAGATATTTATTCCCAGGGGCATATATTATGACTTCTCAATCAAATTTACCTTAGCGAAGAATATCTGAAAAAGGATTAGTCGGGCCAACCACTTATTAACTAACAAGTACTAACAAGAAATATGGATCTGCCAGATAATAAAGTAGTAGTGGCACATTTTACCAAACTACTGCATCTTTTTCCGGTGCTTCTACGAGCGCGAACATTTATTTTACTACGTGATGGAGTCGTTTGAAGTCTTGATAACTTTCCAACTTTTTCAATCGAAAAAAACTTTAAATCGAAAGTGCAATTGCGCAGATGGAAATTTTTGTGCAGAATCGCACATAGCTTATTTCACTGAAATCGCAAGGGTAATGGCACAGCAGCGTCTCGACTCTTTGGCATGTCGATCATGCTTGCGATAACAATTATGATATGGTCTCGAGTCCATGGACTTGACACCGAGTAAGCCACTTAATCGAGACATTTCTAAATTTTGTAATCACTAATGCCGGAAATGTCGCAGCATAAATTTAAATGTTACAGCGTAAATTTATATATCTATTTTATTAATGTTCATGTGTGCTGAAAACACGTGCAACAAAGTAAGTATTGCAGGAGACTCTCTTCATGTGTGCACAGACCATTTAAAAGAAAAAGTCAAAGCATCGAAAGCTGTAATTTGGTAATTGTAAATTATATTTCGCTAAAACTCCTGCGGTCTTAACGAATACATTCTCATCACGTATCTCGTGCTTCACACACGATTTTGTCCAAAATGTTAACTTTTCTACATTATGTTCAACACTATTATATCAAATGTACATTGCATTTATTTATGTACACCAGCCTGAGATTGCTTATTCAGATATTGCAAACTGAAGTACAAATTTTATTTATCATGATGACTTGAATATTTGTTTTTCATTTTGCGTTATATTTTATGCTCAGCTACCTTGAAAAATGTATAATTTCAATAAATATATATTATAAAAACTCATAATATCCATTGGTATCGAAACATTCGTATTTTCCTTGTATTGTTTTCATAATTAAAACAAAAAAGTCTAAATCAGTTTTGTAGAACTTTCAAAAACAAATAATTTTGTTATCTTGTTTTTCAGTTTGATTTTTCATAGCTAAAACCATAAATATTGGCAGTAGAAGATGGGTAACGAACTTAAATTGTATTTTCGGACCACACATAAGTCTGCAAAAGGAAATTCGAAGCAGAAAATTCCTTTGACAGTGATGGCGTCGTGAGAAAACAGACAGACCGAAATTTTATAAAAACGATTTTTTCTAATTTAGGGGGTCTCCAAACATCGAGAATTGATGAAAACTGGATAGGGCCAAAATCACATAAATCTAAGCCATTCCATCTAAATCATGATAATGTAAAAAGGTAAATCGCTAAAAAAAGACTTGTGATTTTTCTTTTAAAAAAACGAATTCACATATACTTAATGACCGCGTACGACAAATTCAAGGTCGATAAAAGACTTTATCGAGCTACACGTGTATGCTGACGATTCAGTATTGAAAGACTCTTTCGCTGAAAACAGACGCAAAAATATTTTCCTTCTCGTAATCGTCTCAAATGTAAATACACGCGATCACTGATAAAATAATAATCATGAATTGCCAAATGTCGCGTCGCACTTTCAACCACTTTTTGATTATGTGCCCTCAAGGCAGCGAAATATTTATATCTATAACATAGATATCAACATTTTAAATGAATTATATTTGTAAATAAATATGGTAATTAGTGGGCTTTTTATGCAAACTGTGCCATTTTCCCCATGAATCCTTAAAGAAAAAAGAAACTTTCAGAACACACTATGGTATTTTTATTTATTCTGTGAAGCTCAAAATGAAACGAATAACGAAAATATCGATGTAATGCCGACCAGACTTTCAAAATACTTATGGATAAGAAATGTGAATTCTCTAAATCTACATTAGTTGTTATTTACTAATAAAGCATTTCTTGTAATCTTTGCTATAAAACGAGATTGAAAACTACCAACTCACCTCGCAAAGCTCAGTAGAAAACTAATAATTTACTTATATTAAGTTGACTTACTAAATCGTGTTTAAAAATAAGGTCTATGCTCGAAAGCTTCAGCTTTCGGTAGAAAATTTATTTTTCAGTAATGTCATACTTTTATTCTAAATAATATTTAGTAATAATCACATGAAAATAAAAAATGTAAATTTTTAATTAAACTTTAGTAGATTTTTATATAATAACGTTGGCATTAATATTGAAAATTTAACTTTCAGCCTTAAAAATATATTTTAATTTACAGCAACGTTTAAAAATAATAGTTCAAGATTTAAATTGTATACTTTTAACTAAGGACATGTGATAGTTAGAAAATTATCGATTTTACCAGTTTTAGGTTCCTCCGGCTTTTTCCTTAGAATAATAAATATTTTGTCTGAAAAATTTGGGACATGATAGGGAACATGCTAACGAACGTCCTCGTACACTTTTTTATGGCTTAATTTAAAAAAATGTATTTTTGCTACATTTGTGTGTATTTCGAGGTTATAAGTGTGTTACAATTATCTCCCATAATTATTCTTGAGTTCTACCGGCAGCATCGGTACGACAGGCCTACATTATCGGAATGACAGATGGCTGAAAAACGATCCTAACCTCAAAATATGCACATGCATAACATTTTTATTCAGCACTATGAATATCTTTTTTATGATCCCTCAAAAAAGAGTTCGGGGATGTCCATTATGATATTTTATAGCATCTCCGAATTCAGTTAAAATTTGTTTTCATTTTTGTGGAAAAGAAGCCGGGGGAAATGTATCCGATTGACCACGCGACGAAGTATCACATGGCCTTAAAGCAAAATTAAAATTGGAGGAGATTTAAGAATAAGCGGAAAATTTCTCGGAATTTGTCTTAGAGAAGTCAAGTAGTGTTTATACCTCGATTTTTCCAAAAATTCCTAATTATCTATTATAAAGTTGAAGAACTTGAATAAAAAAAAAGATCTAGAACCAGCCAAAAAATACTGTGTATATGTATATCACGACTGCCTATTATGAATTTAAGGTAAAAAATTTACAATGGCGGACCAAGTTTTAAAAATATCGAAACTTTAAAAAAAATCTTATTTGGCATTCATATTTCTTAAGGCATTGAAAATGAATATAAATTAAGTAGGACTCGAAAATGAAGTGCAAACACAAGTAAATCGAGAACAGCACTACCCAAAAATGATTGTTGACGTTTATTTTGGAAAGGGTGCATCGGCCAAAAATGTATGAGTGGGTAGCACGCTTCTTTCGTAGCTCGCATCTCAAAATGAGGTCGTTTCTGGTTGCAAGTGTAAATAACAAAAATGGCTCAGACTTTTCCATTCTACAATTTCATTTCTCTATTTATATTATCATTCTTATTTGAAATTTTAAGCACTATTTTTCTATATTCAGGCATTTTCGTCCGATGTACTCTTTCCAAAATAAACGTCGAAAATCATTTTTGGGGGATGCTTTGCTCGATTTAAGGGTGTTAAGACTCAACTTAAGAGTCTTACTTAAGAGTCAAACTTGTTTTATATCCATTTCCAATGCCTCAAGGAATATACATTGCAAATATGAAAACTTTATTCTTTTCAACAAAGTTTTAGAATGTTAAAAAATGTTGGTCCGCCAATTTAAATTTTCTTACTCGAACTTCATAATCAGTAACCCTATTATACATATACACAGTATTTTGCGGCTCTAAGACTTTATTTATTCAAGTTATTTAACTTTAAAATTGATTTTTAAAGATTTTTGGGAAAAAATTTGATTTTGAAATTTGCACACATTGCTAGTTTTTTTAAACTTTCTATTACATCCTTTTAGCAACACAATCCAAACGGATTGATTAAAATCCGTGAATAACCACCGGGTTCTGAGTTTTTGCATTCTTAACGCCTAATGTCACTCTTTTATCTCTCTTTTTGTTTTCTGAGTGTGACCCTGTGACGTGTGAAGGTAGGAAAGTTTGTTTCAATGGTGGATTAAACAATTCGAGCATGTTTTTTTTTTCACAAAAAGAATTAGTTTAAATTCTAATCGAATTACATTATATTTTTAAATTCAGGTTTCAAAACGCACTATATACATTATGCACGCTAAATTGTTCGCTAATTGTTTTCTGTAGCAAACGTTTTTGTCTCGATATACATATCGCCACATAATAAGGACACTATTCACTGGGAAACAGCACAAAAGTATAATAAACTGAAAAATATTACTAACCTGTGTTTAAAATTTTTTTACGCTCGTAGAAAGAAAAATGATGCAAGCTGACAAATGTAAACGATGAAAAGATGCAAACAAGACGTGAGCGCGGGTTGGCGCGAGTCCGCCATTAGCCGTGATCAAGGCTTCGATCTCGACTTCACTAATACACTAATTGGACTATAGACACTAATTGTAAATAGTGAAATTACCACTATTTTTACAGTAGAAGACCACTAGTTCAATAGTGAAAAGTAAAAAAATCACTATTTCAGCAGTGAAACGTTCAATCACTAATTCAATTAGTGAAATTTTCACTATTTCAAATTTAGAGAGCGAGAATAAATTAGTGGCACAGTGGACATTACCGAGGGATCGGTACATGCTATTGCGATTGGTTTGCTTCGCCCCTAAAGTCGCAACAACGCTACTGATCTGCACGGGCCAGCGGGTGAATTCCCGACGCAATCGGCAATGGATGGATTGCATCACCTAAAAAACATTCCTTTTTGACATTTATGTGACAGTGGTCACATTACACCATATTCCCACTTAGCAAGGAAGGGGTTCTATAAAAAAATAATACAATTTTGAATTGCACAACTTCTTCACAGATCGTGTGCCCTTGCAAGTTTATTGGAGCAGCACGTTTATTTATTAATTATTTTTTAGCAATACTTTTTTACAACTTACAGCGCTGTCTAAACTATATTCTATACAGTTCGCATAACCTAGATCTCTTTATATTATTCGTTAAGGTCAAATGATAACACAGCCACACAAAAAAAAGTGTGCGGATCTGGTAACAAGACACACGTATTCCTATGGATTTTGGGGCGCTGAATTCAAATTCGGTATTAAAAATCAC
>NC_046662.1:89223417-89225491 GCF_010883055.1 Belonocnema kinseyi
TAGCTATGTAAGCGTACGGTTCTCAGTCTTAAATGTGTGCTATATTTAATAGGTTAACTCGATCTTAACCTACAAATGAATCTAACTTAACAGAACCTAACGTAATTTTGCTTAATGCAACACAAGTTAACTTGTTCCCGTTGTAACACAATAAAATTCATTTCATTGTACTACAGGTGGTTAAAAATTTAGACGCACATTACTCATTTAAAGAAACTTAGAACTACAAGTAGAATTGACCCCATTTCAATTAACCTGACAATGTTTGTATCAATTAAAATGTAGAACTGTAACTTAAACATGCAAATGAATAAGAGTTTTATTCAAAATTTTTTTCTCTCTGCTTTTCTTAAACTTAAGGGATATATTTATACTATCTTTTGTGTTTAAATTTTATCTTGCTTTTTATCGTAATTAAATTGATTTATAGACCTACTTCAGTCTATTTTCTGCCTGCTATAAGGTGTCCTTTTTTCTTCGTAGGAACGATGCAAAGGGTTACGCTTACGTCTAAGACGTTTAAGAACAGGGTTGCCAGCGTAATCGGTTAGGTTAGGTCGGGTTTTGTTAGGTTAGGATAGGTTAAACCACTATGCAGGTTAACCCGAAGCTGAATGAAACGGTACCGCAAACACAACGGGACAACACAATAAGTTTAATTGTGTTTCGTGAGGTTAGGTTAAGTTAGGCTCGGTTAGATTTATTTCTAGGTTAGGCTCGAGTTGACCCAATCGATATAGCACACATTTGCTACTGGGAAAATATGCTTCCAGAGCTTTACGTGTAGTTCAATAAATTTCTGTTAATTTAGGTTAGGTGAGGTCAGGTTCTGCTGGGTAAAGTTATGTTAAATAAGTTGATATCAGGCAAGGGTTGATCCTTCACAATTGTCGACATGTTTTTAAAGTGAAAATGTGCATCACTGGCATTATTTTGAAATTTATTTGCCTCAGTGCATGATTTTTCGTCATTTTTTGAGGTTATGGCTCAACCATGACGTGATGGGTGATTTTTGATATCGAATTTGAATTCAGCGCCCCAAAATCCATAGGAATACGTGTGTCTTCTTACCACATCCGCAAACTTTTTTTGTGTGGCTGTGTAATTGGTAATTGCAGCATCGAGGAACTGTGCAGAATAGTAACTGGATTGGTCAAATCTACTGATTCGTGGGTCAGCACCACTTGTGAATTGGTACTGATAACCATCAATGATAGTCTTATTTAGTTAAAGCCTATAATTGTAACGTTTACTGAACTGTCGTGTTGTCCATATACGTACTTGGAAAATCAGTAGATTTAACTTGGTTTTCAGTCAAACATAAGGTTCTTTTTTCTGCGTGCGTATATAACTGGTCCGAAAATGGGCACTTTGCTGCACAGTTAAAAGTGTGAGAGTGTAGCTGTGAGTGGAGAGAGAATTTTTTATGAGCCTTCCCTCTCTTAAAACTATCGTTTTCTAGCGGCACACGTCACCTATAATTTAAGTTAAAATTATAATATGGTAAATAGATTTTGTTAAATTAATAAATTAGAAATGGTTATAACATTTTTTAAAATTTTTAATGGTAATCATTTGATCTAGAAACGATTTTTACTCTAAATTCGGAAAAGTCATCAAAGTAAGCAATTGCCATTTTTTCAATTTCATGTTTTTTTTTCAATTTAAATTCTATTTACTTAAAATATTCCTTTTAATGAAAATTCAATGATTTACAAGACAATTACAGCAGAACCCCGCTTATCCGAGTTCGTGATTATCCGAACCTCGCATGCATTATTCATACATATGAAGTTGTATTAATCAAATTGAGCAGATCTTCCTAAACTTCTGCTCTAATTGGTTAATAATCTAAATACTCTCTACGCTAAGAACTGTGTGGATCGCTCTTAAATAAAGATGCATCATGGCATATGTTATATTATCTATTTATAATATTTTTCTTAACATGTAATTGCACGAATTGAATATTTATTTAAGTTTATTTTCGGTTTATTATACTGATACCTTCTTTTTATTTGAAATTCCGTTTTATCCGAGTTTTTCAACTATCCAAGTTAGAGGGGGGGGGGGG
>NC_046662.1:89225501-89228066 GCF_010883055.1 Belonocnema kinseyi
ACAATAGCTCGGATAAGCAAGGTTCTACTGTATGAATAAAAAAATAATTAATATTATAAATTATTCATGAAAAATCATGATGCTCTTTCTATAAGTAAATACAATACTTATTAAATAAGGGGAAATAGTGTCTATACATTTTAGCGTTTCTTCGGAATTCTAGTTGAATGGATTTGATGTAACGTGGGCATGGTTTACACGTTTTATCAGCGTTTTTTCAGTTCTGAAAGTAACCGTTTATTCGACAGGAGGACTTAACAGCGATTGCGCATGTGCGTCAGACATGATAAAATTGTAAATCACACCTTTGTTACCTAAAGTATCCTATGTACCAAGGAGTGAAACGTCTTTTTATCCTTGCGTGTTTGTAAAACTGATGCTTGGATAAAGAGACTGTTTCACTTCTAGGCACATAATATGCTATTATTCTATCAAATTGTACTCATTTGTATAATGTGTAACAATTGTTCAAAATAAGTAGCGGAAAAATAACTTGCCTGATGTGCGCAAGCGCAGAAGTTACAATAAGTCACTTTATTACATGGTTCCAGAATTAGTCACATTCGGCACGTATACATACCTTGAAAATAGAACATTCTGTGCATCACGGAGAAAAGATATCGCACAATGATATCGCAAAACCTCTATATTGCAAGAAAGCGCAATATGATAACGTACAAGCAGGTCCCGGAGTTTTGTACGATATTATAATGCAATAAAATCGCTTGGCCACTACTCGAATCCGCGCGAGATCACAAAAGAACAAATACAATGTGATAGAGTAATAAACTTAAATTCTTACGTTATAGATTGCACAGTTATGTGCTATACAATTAAAAAACATGCAAGGTATGATATCAAGATTTTGCGCTATTATAATGCGATAATTACGATAATATAGTGCAGGAATAACGGTATATATTGAAATTCATGTAATATCGTTTTCTCAGTGATGTTTTACAACAGCAAAAAAATGAATGGTAAGCCGTTGAGGAACATCTTCTTTAAGGAGAAAAATTATTTCTGACAATGAGAGATAGTATAAGTAAAAAGAACATTCATATTTAAAAAGAGAGGACAAGATAACAGGAACGATGTGTAAAAGATTGGCTTTGATTAGGGCCTAGAAAATACGTCGACTTGAACTCGACTGGTATGCATAACGTTATCAATCGGAATGGCAAATAGGTGGTCTAACTTAAGCTCTAGTGCGAATTGCGACGCTCGGAGTGGTGGGTGAGCTGCTGTGGGAGGGAGAGGTTTTCCCGATACACGAGTCAAGTTCAAGGACAAGTGGACACGTGACTCTAACAAGTTTCCACTAAAGGAAATATATCTAGCATCTCTTACATATAATTAGAACGGTTTGAAACGAATTTCTAACGCCGGAAGTATGCGGAAAATGAAGCTAACGTGTGAATTTTGCAAATTTTCAATAATTCAAAATGTTTTGCCAGATTAAAATTGGTAAGTAAACAGGATTACATGCAAATGAAGATTCTGTACATTTGAAAAATGGAAATGAATCATTCTATTTATCATCACATTTTGAAAATCCTCACATTATAAAAAAAAATTATTTGTTTACTCGTGATTTACATTTACGTCAGCAATAATTTCCCCCAGATATTATTCTCTGCTTCTAAATATTCATAACCAGCAAGAAATTTGAATACGGTAATCAATATTTTTCCTTATGAACTTTAAGAATGTCTAGAAACACACTTTTTTTGAATGCAATCTTCAATGAAATCATCCATATTTCTAAAATTTCCAACCAAACTCGGACTCCGCTTTTTTTAAAGAACATTATATGAAAAAAGTTATTGCTCTGAAATGGAACCAATCGAAATGTTTAAAAAATAAATGAAGTGCTAATTCGACGTGGAAAAAACTGAAGGGCGACTAGTTTAAGTCAAAATTCTGTCCTCTTTGACCCTGGCAAGGATATAGGATTAGAAAGAACTCCGTCATTAGTGAAATTATTATAAACTCTTTGTCTTTTTTAGGTTAGTCACGATCCTTGGGCCCAGTGGATCCCTGAAGAACCGCAGATAAATCCTACATTTTATGTGAAATTTTGGGCTACTCGTGAGACGACTATAAATAGTCAGGCCTAATCGAGGATGAACGAGATTTTTGACATTCTCATCATTATTACGGATTATCTTATTATTTATTATTATTATTATTAGTATTATTATAATTACAAAAAAACTATATGATAATTGATAAATTTAAAAGAAGATTAAAAATAATTATATCAATTTTTCAAAATATGCTACGAGGGTAGTTCAATAAGTCCTTAGAATGACCAACAGATGGCGCGCGAATCGCTCCAAATCATCTGTTTTCAGTCAGCACCACTCCCGACTAGATATATGGTGCAGTCACAGTCCACATCTTCTGAGTTTACGTGTTTTTATAACCAATTGAAAAAAAATATTGTTCATTAAGAAAAATGAAAAAAACGAGTTCAGAGCGGTAATCAAACATTTTCATTTAAAGGGTTTAACTCCATATGAGATAAAAAATAAATTGGACTCAGTTCATGGCACATCTGCC
>NC_046662.1:89228166-89235465 GCF_010883055.1 Belonocnema kinseyi
CACCAGATTTAGCCCCCAGTGACTTTTTCTTATTTCCAAACTTAAAAAAATGGCTCGGTGGACAGAGATTTCCAGACAACGAAGACGTCATTGCCTCTGTAAAAAAAATTGTTTTTATACTTCATTCTAAGGACTTATTGAATTACCCTCGTATTTTTGATTTAATGAAATTATTTTTGAAATATTTACATATTATAAGATATTGTATTTATATACTGTAGAATCAGCTGATAAAAATTAGGCGTATTTAAGCCCTTACACAAGGAATTAGACTGTATTACATTTTTTTTTGTTTTCATTATGAAAACCGATTCAATGTGAAGGCATCATGGAACCAAAAATATCTACTTAACAACGTATGTCGAAAATTGACATTCTGAATATGTGCGAATCTGATGATTTATAATAACCGTTTCTTTGCGAGAGCAATTGAATTGCTGGAGAATGAAGATAGTTACGAAACTTTTATTTACCGCGACTGTCTGAAGTGTTTCTCAATTAAAAGCAAAAAAATATTCATAAATTTAATATAACGGAATATCAATGTCATAAAATGTGAAGCAGACTCATAAAAAAAATTTTTCATTTCAGTTATGTTTAGTCAATGAGGGAATATTTCGATAGATAATAAGCGGTGACAAAGGTCGAATAAGGTATAAATTTTCCATTGTTTGTCGATGAAAGCTCGATTAATTAAATTTAAAATGAGTCAAGAGACTCAATAGCGATTGTTTTCGAGGATAGCCCAATATATAACTTTAAAACAAAAGGCATACTAGTTCCTCAAACGTAAGTTGGATAAAATCCTTTGGGAAATGTCTCAAATAGGGTAGAAAAATAAATGTTTGACATTGGAACAAGCTCCACTCTCTGCTTTAAAACCTTTCCATTCTTTGTCCTAATTTTATTCCTTAAAAATACATATTTTTGCTACCTAAATAATCTTGTTATTGATTTGAAAATAAAATCCAGGACGGATACAAAAAATGGTTAAACTTTCCCTCGTAATTAAACATTTTAAAGAATTTTCGAATTCATTTATATTGAAATAATCATTTAGGCAAAAAGAAATAAAGTGAAATAAAATGTTCATTAAAACTAAGATGAAATTAGTCGTTTCATATATAAGAGGAGAAAGGACAAAACAAATTGCCTAAACTGTGCATACCCTTTCTTTTTATCACCGAACTTGATTTTCTTTAAGAAATAAACTAATGAAAAGTCGTGAAGTGCGAAAACAAACCTCTGAGGGGGTTAATTTCCCTGACCTTGACCTTGAAGAAAAATCATTACGTGCCGCCTTAAGAAATGCCCTTTACGAAAGATAAATACGATAGCCATAAAAAAGAAGCGTTATAGGGGGAAATGTGTGGCCTTAGTAGAAAGTGATTTATTCTGTATTTTTATAACGCGCAGTTTAAGTGTCAAGAAAAGTCTTTTACGGAAAGACAATCAATATTTTAACTATCGACTATCTTAATACAAATTATCATAGTTCTAATTTAATTATTAACTCAAATTTATGTAATTTTATTGAAAGTAGATATTTTTTCTTCAAGAAATATTATTTTTTTATTTTTGTTCTTGATTTCTAATTATAATTGTTTATTTTATTTAGGAGAAAAATCTAAATAGAATATCAGAAGGCAAAATAGAGTTAACTTTGAGTTTTTAAATAGATCTTTACAAGGTTTAATTATATCTCTGATCGTTTTTAAATCAATCGTGGAAAATTCACCCTTGACGTAAAACAACCTTGGCCTGATCTTCCTCCAGGCATATCTCCCCTTTTTCTTGAATTTCGATTAAACATAATCGTTTCTAACATTACCAACAGAACCTGTTAAACACACGCATTTTCAGATGCAGTTCTGTTATAAAATGTGTCCGACCACAGTCTGGCATTTACTACTTACAATTAGAATTACGGAAACGAACTCCTGCTTGTACTAAAAATCAATTACCGGAATTTACGTTTTAAACTAATCTTATCTTTTTGAAATTATTTTATAATCAAGATATATAAATTCCTCGCGAGTTACGAATTAAAAGCTTCGTTATGACTATAATAATCATAATTTAAAGACCTTCAAAATTAGTAAAATTAGATGAATTAAGTTAAAAAATACTGTTATTATCCTCTATCAGTGGACTGTAAAAATATCAAGTATTCCCCTTTGATAGAATACAAAGTTGAATTAACCCTGACTTATCTATATTCTTTAACGGGTCGATGAAGCTCCTTGTAAATCACAGAATGATATATCGAGTTTTAATAGCTTGCGATAATTAGTTTAATGATTGTAGTTTTGTTCTGGCAAATAATTCAAGTCTTGTCCGGAACTCGAGAATTTGTTCGATTAAATCTGCACACCTGGAATACGCGGATGTGGAGGTGCTACATCCTTCCTCGATCATGGATTCATCAATTCTATACTTTAGCTTTATTTTAATTAGACTACACATTACTTTGAAAATAAAACATCTTGAAAATAATAAATTAACTAATTCAAAATTGATGGTTTTAATTCATACAATTGCCTAGAGGCAAATAATAAATTTAAAATCTGTGAATACAGAACGCATTTTTCAATTTGAGAGACAAAAAGCCAAAAATTCTGTTGCTTACAATAGAAGATTAACCAGTAATAATGTCCCTGTGACAGTTTATTAGTACATGTACGTCAGTTTGAAATTTGATGAAATTGTCTTCAGCATGCAGCTGAGCCCTTTCATTTTCCAGTCATTTAATTGAAAATAATCGTTTTTAACGACTGAGTTTCCAGATCCTAAGTTAAGAATGCTTTAATTTTTAAATAAAATAAAGAAAACAAGTGCCTTAAAATCAAAAACGTTAAAAATGGAGGTGAAATATACATTTTACTTTTTTTGAATTAAGGGTTATTTTTTTCTTTAAATGCCATTAGGTAAAAAATCAAAATATTATTATTTATTTGTAAAAATAATCATTCAATATGTTTCAAGGAGATACTAGCTTCCTCAACGATTTATAACACTTTCAATATCAATTTAAAAAATCTTCCTTTCATTACTGTTACGATCAAAGTTACTATTGAACAAGCATCATTACCAGATATTTATTTTTGTTTTCAGAGGCGAGCATGGAATATTTTAGATTTACATCGAGAATTTGGCTGCTAATATTGTATAATGATTTTTCATTGATAGCCTTAATGATTCAACCATTTTGTTTAATCATCCCGAATCTATTATGGTTATAAATTTTAATATTAAAAATTTCAGGAGCATGTCACTGTCAAATCTTTCAAAATTTTATAAAGAAAGTCTCGATAAATCAGCTTTATATTTTATCGTTTTAAATATAAATATTATTTTGTATGGTATGGTATTTTGTATGGTTACAAATCTAGAGTTGTGAATTTTCATATTAAACTCTGAATTTTCAGTGTTTTCCTGCATAACCCGTGTGGAAATAATCACATTTAGCCCTATTACAAGTCGGGCACTAATCGGGGGCTAGTCGGGTTATTAATTTTGACGAAGTACCCAGTCGGGGGGAACTATTCGGACCATTTTGTTCACTAATTTCCTGGCGGGTAATCTTCAGGCTCTGGCCGGGAGCTAGTGCGGCTCTGGTCGGGTTATTCTTATGTTTTAGTTTTTGACAAGGTCTTATCAAATGAAGTAATATCTAAAAAAGCGTAATGATTTTTTTATTCTAAAATACTAAGATTATATTTAACAATAATCTTACACCGTTTTTTGGAGAAAAGATTTATTAATGTTAAATTCATCTCAAATATACTTAATAAATAATTATTAAGTTAATAATTTTGTACTAAAATCAACTTTTTATAAAAACAACGATCAAAATCTTCAAAAAGACGTAATCTTATTTTTTTATAGTATTTTTTAGAAAATTGCGAATTTCTAGGAACATTTATAAATACCATTGTATGGAATTTTAAGAAAATCCATATTGAAAAAGATACATATAGATGCAGGTGAAAAGTCTGCCGAAAGTCATAAGACTTTAAATTTGTACAGATGCTTATTTTTAAATTTATCTGAAAGGCTTTCCATATGTAAATAAAGTCTAATCCTTCATGTAGTTGAAATTGCAAAGAGAAAAAGTTTTCGATTAATCAGTGAAGAGCAGTATCCTAGTAGTAAACTATTAAGAACGGTACAGTTACGATTTCGCTACCACCTTCATTTGAGTCTTGCGGTTCTGGACTGGTAACTTTAAAGAAAACCCGCAAGGGCGCGACGTGCCGCCTCTCGCGCAACAGAAATGAAGCGTCGAGTGTTTAAGACAGCAGTCCGCACGCAACGAAGCATAATTACCTGGAGCAGAGACTACCGTGACTAACATGGCGGATCATTCAGAGCAAAGCTCTTCCATTGCTGATGTATGTTAAGGTGGCACAACACTATGAAGGTATAGAGATGTAACCTATTTCATAAATTAGGGCTAATTTGGGCCCGTGGTCCTAAATTTTGGCCTCTTTTATTGTAAAATAAAAAAATTGTTTAAACAATTCTACTAAAAATGAAGTAAAAATTTTTCTTCCTTACCATATGTTAAGGCTCACTTGGGGCTCCATAAATATGGTATTTGAATTTTACAATAAATTGTTTAAACAATTATTTTTTAAACAAGTTTGCAACAAAAAATATTTTCTTTTTTTCTGCATAGTTTCAGGCTCATTTAAGCCTTCTGAAAAATCATCGACCGAAGGTCGCGCGATATTTCCTTTGCCCTTTTTTTTTATATGTGGTGTTGTGCCACCTTAACGTTATAAAAAATAGATGAACAAAACAATAAAACCCATTTTTACTCCTCGCATAATTTAGGGCTCATTGAGGACTAATTTCGGCCCGTAGTCCTACATTTTGGGCTCACGTACTTTTTGTAAAAAATAGTCTTTGCAATAGCTTAACAATAAGTTGGTTCAAGATTGCTGTAAAACGTTATAAAAATGATTTTACTGAAAATTCACCTCATAGAATAGTTTAGAGTTCATTAAGGGCTCTGTGAATATGATAATTAAAATTTAAAAAAAAGAACAATTTTTGTTTTAAAAAATTTGCGAAAACAAAATATTTTCTTTTCTCTTGCATAATTTCAGGCTCTTTTGAGGCTACTGAAAAATCATCGACCGAAGGTCGCGTGATATTTTCTTTGACCTTTTTTTTTTGTTATACATGGTGTTATGCCACCTTAACGTTATAAAATATACATAAAGAAAACAATTAAACCCATTTTTACTCCTCGTAAATTTTAGGGTTCATTGAGGACTAATTTGTGCCCGTAGTCCTTAATTTTGGGCTCTCTTATTTTTTGTAAAAAATAGTGTTTGCAATAGCTTAACAAAAAGTTGGATCAAGATTGCTGTAAAACGTTATAAAAATGATTGTACTACAAATTCACCTTATAGAACAGTTTAGAGTTCATTAAGGGCTCTGGGAATATAATTATTAAAATTTAAAAAGAAATTGTTTAAACAATTTTTTTTACACAATTTTTGCTTAAACAAATTTTCCAAAACAAAATATTTTCTTTTCTCCTGCATAATTTCAGGCTCATTTAAGGCAACTGAAAAATCATCCAGCGAGGGTCGCGTGATATTTCTTTTGCCCTTTTTTTTGGTTAAATACGGTGTTGTGCCACCTTAACGTTATAAAAAATACATGAAGAACACAATAAAAACCATTTTTTCTCCTCGCATAATTTAGTGCTCGTTGAGGACTAATTTGGGCCCGTAGCCCCAAATTTTGGGCTCTCATCTTTTTTGTGAAAAATAGTGTTTGCAATAACTTAACAATAAGTTGGTTCAAGATTGCTGTAAAACGTTATAAAAATGATTTTACTAAAAATTCACCTTATAGAATAGTTTAGGACTCATTAAGGACTCTGGGAATATAATAATTAAAAATTAAAAAAAAAAGTTTAAACAATTTTTGTTTAGACAAATTTGCTAAAACAAAATATTTTCTTTTCTCTTACATAATTTCTGGATCATTTAAGGCAGCTGGTAAATCATCGACCGAAGGTCGCGCGATATTTCCTTTGCCCTTTTTTTTATATACGGTGTTTTGCCACCTTAACGTTATAAAAAATACATGAAGAAAACAATTAAACCCATTTTTACCCCTCCCATAATTTAGGGCTCATTTAGGGCTCTAGGAACTTGATAATAAAAAATAAAAATAATTGTTTAAACAATGTATTGTAAAATTCAAATACCATGTTTATGGAGCCCCAAGTGAGCCTTAACATAGGGTAAAGGGAGAAAATTGTTTACTTCATTTTTACCAGAATTGTTTAAACAAAAATTTTTTAAACAATGTTTTTAAATTTTCCATTATCATACTCCCAGAGTACTAAATGAACCCTAAATTATTGTATAAAGTAAATTTTCCGTGAAATCATTTTTAGCACGTTTTACAGCAATGTTCGGCCAGCTTAACGTTAAGCTAGCGCAAACACTATTTTTTTCAAAAATAAAAGAGCCCAAAATTTAGGACCACGAGCTCAAATTAGCCTCAAATGAGCCCTAAATTATGCGAGGAGTAAAAAGGGTTTAATTGTTTTCTTTATGTATTTTTTATAATGTTAAGGTGGCACAACACCATATAGAAAAAAAAGGGACAAAGGAAATATCGCGCGACCTTCGGTCGATGATTTACCAGATCCCTTAAATGAGCCTGAATATATGCAAGAGAAGAGAAAATATTTTGTTTGGGCAAAATTGTCTAAACAAAAATTGTTTAAAAAGTTTTTTAAAATTTTTAATTATTATATTCCCAGAGCCCTTAATGAGTCCTAAACTATTCTATAAGGTGAATTTTTGTTAAAACCATTTCTATAACGTTTTACAGCAATCTTGAACGAACTTATTGTTAAGCTATTGCAAACACTATTTTTTACAAAAAATACGAGAGCCCAAAATTTAGGACTACGGGCGAAAATTAGTCTTCAATGAGCCCTAAATTATGCGAGGAGTAAAAATGGGTTTAATTGTTTTCTTCATGTACTTTTTATAACGTTAAGGTGGCACAACGCCATGTATAACAAAAAAAGGGTAAAGAAAATATCACGCGACCTTCTGTCGATGATTTTTCAGTAGCCTTAAATGTGCCTGAAATTTTGCAAGAGAAAAGAAAATATTTAGTTTTGGCAAAATTTTTTAAATAAAAATTGTTTAAATATTAAAAAAAAAAATTATTATTATATTTCTCGAGAACTTAATGAGCCCTAAACTATTCTATAAGGTGAATTTGTTGTAAAATCATTTTTATAACGTTTTGCAG
>NC_046662.1:89235565-89247375 GCF_010883055.1 Belonocnema kinseyi
AAAATCATTTTTATAACGTTTTACAGCAATCTTGAACCAACTTATTGTTAAGCTATTGCAAACACTATTTTTTACAAAAAATACGAGAGCCCAAAATTTAGGGCCACGGGCCCAGATTAGTCCTTAATGATTCCTAAATTATGCGAGGAGTAAAAATGGGTTTAATTGTTTTCTTCATGTATTTTTTATAACGTTAAGGTGGGACAACACCATGTATAACCAAAAAAAAAAGGCAAAGGAAATATCACGCGACCTTCGGTCGATGATTTTTCAGTTGCCTTAAATCAGCCTGAAATTATGCAAGAGAAAAGAAAATATTTAGTTTTGGCAAATTTTTTAAAACAAAAATTGTTTAAATATTTAAAAAAAAAAATTATTATTATATTTCTCGAGAACTTAATGAGCCCTAAACTATTCTATAAGGTGAATTTGTTGTAAAATCATTTTTATAACGTTTTGCAGCAATCTTGAACCAATTTATTGTTAAGCTATTGCAAACACTATTTTTTACAAAAAATATGAGAGCCCAAAATTTTGGGACTACGGGCCCAAATTAGTCCGCAATGAGCCCTAAATTATGCGAGGAGTAAAAATGGGTTTAATTGTTTTCTTCATGTATTTTTTATAACGTTAAGGTGGCACAACACCATGAATAAAAAAAAAGGGCAAAGGAAATATCACGCGACCTTCGGTAGATGATTTTTCAGCAGCCTTAAATGAGCCTGAAATTATGCAGGAAAAAAGAAAATATTTTTTCTTGCAAATTTGTTTAAAAAATAGTTGTTTAAACAATTTATTGTAAAATTCAAATACCATATTTATGGAGCCCCAAGTGAGCCTTAACATAGGGTAAAGGAAGAAAATTGTTTACTTCCTTTTTACTAGAATTATTTAAACAAAAATTGTTTATACAATTTTTTTAAATTTTCCATGGTCATATTCCCAGAGCCCTAAATGAGCCCTAAATTATTGTATGAGGTAAATTTTCCGTGAAATCAATTTTAGCACGTTTTACAGCAATGTTCGGCAAGCTTAACGTTAAGTTAGCGCAAACACTATTTCAAAACAAAAAAAATAAAAGAGCCCAAAATTTAGGACCACGGACCCAAATTAACCCTAAATGAGCCCTAAATTATGAAATAGGTTACATCTCTATACCTTCATAGTGTTGTGCCAGCTTAATATACCTCCATTGCTGCGTTTCAGCTGAAATTTAAAAAAAAATAATATTCCACAAATCTTTGGGGAATTTTAGTTACATAAATTTATGAATGTTTAAGCGTAGGATATGTTCCCCATTAAATCTTAGGTAAATTTGAGCAACTTTAAATATTTCAAAAAAGTTTATGGAGATTTCCGTAAATAATACGTATTTGGGCAAACTTTGAGGGAATGTTCCACAAATTTTGGGGAGTTTGGTTACTATTCCACGCCGATGTACTATCGTATGACCCCTACTAGTACCAGATCAGGCCCCGACTAGGATAAGTCGGGTCACCTGACTAGCCCCCGACTAATCTACCTTAACGTTACTGTTCGGGGGCTAGTCAGACGACCCGACTAGCCCCCGACTTTAAGTGGGGTCGAATAGTCGGGAACCAGACTAGTTCTCCATTTGAATTTCTACACGGGAAGTTTTAGTTCTGGAATTTAAGTTGTTCAATTTTAAAGGTTCTACTTGACTATCTTTTTACTTCGAATGGTGAAAATGAAGGGTAAATTTACTTTTAGAGCTTAAATGGTTAAATTTTTAAATGGGCCAGGTTTCCAAATTAAAACTAAAATTACTTAATTTCGAATATTTTGAAATTGTCCTATTTTTGTCATTCTAATCTGAATTCATTCAATATCCCGATTTTTGACTTCAAAATAAAATTCTTCTCTTTTAAACACTTTGAATTAGAAAAATATAATTTTAACTCCTTTCCCATGAAGTTGTCTACATTTATCAATTTGCGTCTCAAATTTTTCAATTTCCAGAGCTTCTGATTGAAAATTTTACAATTTAAAACACTGACAATTTCAAATTATACCATTTTAAACGGGTCTGAATCATGCCAACCCCCGGAAAGTCATATTATCGCGTCTCTCATTCGGAAAATAGTGCAGTCTTGAAATAATGCGCAAAAGTGCTGTAGTTATATTTGCGACATGTCATATTTGTGGCATCTCTTATTCGGGAAAAGGAAAAGTTCTAAGAATGCCGCAATATGAATTGCTGCGAATGTGAATTGCCGAAAATATGACTATCCGTCTTTTTGCAAATTTTTGGTGGATTTCAAATTTTTCTGAATAAGAGATGCCGCAGTGTTACTTGTCGAAAATGTGATTTACCACGAATTCGACTCGCCACATTTTTGCCAATTTCATGTGGACTTCAAGTTTTTCCGAATGAGAGATGCCGCAATGTGACTGCCGAAAATCTTACTTGCCACAAATGTGACTTGCCCTTTTAAATGCTTTTAAAAAAGGAATGGTACAAGTTTAATTTCTTTTCATTCTATTCTAAATATTGTTCTTTTTTTTTTAAATTTTACCCAATCTAAAATAGTTTCAAACATTTATAAAACTATTGAAATTTAATGTTAGGAAATAAAAATCCAGGGATGGGGTTGCTCGTATCGCGTGCGTGCATTTACTGCTAGTATCATAATAGTAAATTAAAAATACACATTTTTCATTCTGTAGATATAAATATGAGCCAAAAGAAATTTTTTTTAACATTAACTTTACACGTGCATATTTGACACGTGTCTATTAGAGTTACCCTCTTGTCCTTGACGCAGACAGATATCTGAATACCACCCACGCGTGAACTTGACTGTCGCAGGTCATTCACTATCAATAGGAAAAAAAATAGTGTTAGGAATTTAGTATGATTATCTTGACGAGCAAATAAATAGCTACATTTGTCAGCGTTTACAGCTTATTTAACCATAGCTTTTGTACTTGTACAATGTGTACAGTCCAGCCTAAAATCTTCCAAAATTAATATATTTTTATACAAACAAAATAGTATTTTTAGTTTCACTTGATATTAATAATAATTATTACATGTCCAATTTAGAAGTGTCTCGTCGTTCTGAAATTCGCGATGAGTAGTCAAATGTAAGTAGATAGGTAAGGCCGGTTCTAGCGCACTTTTTTCAGTACGAATAGCAAACGTGTGGTTAGAGTGCAGAAGGCTGTAAGATTGGTTTCGCTCCTTGTGCTGACTAACGAATCACAGTTTTGAACGATCCACACTATCGATATTGGAAATCAATACTTAAAAATCATGGGAATGGATATTTTCAGCCCCAAAAATATGGAATAGGTGATGATATGATATACGATATCGCAATATTAGACCCTCGTGCTATTATAACAATTCTCGGTAAACAAAAGTCCATTCTGATGAGTCGATTCCTGGAATCCTTATCAATGTCAAGTAAATTTATTAAACGTTCTTTGATATTTGCCGACAGGCGCGTCATATTTCAAATAATGTTAAACAATTTCGGGGGCAAACAAAATGACATTCTCATTACGTCATCGTCGATTCCTGGAATCCTTATCAATGAGAATTTAATTAACTAAACATTGTCCTTTAACATTTGCCAACAGGGGCGTCATATTTCATATAATGTTAAACAATTCTCGGTAAACAAAATTCCATCTTGTTGATGTCATCATCGATTCCTGGAATCCTTATCTATGCGAAGTAAATTAATTAAACATTCTCCTTTGATATTTGCCGACAGGAGTGTCATATTTCATATAATGTTAAACAATTCTTGACAAACAAAATTCCATTATGATGACGCCATCGTGATTCCTGAAATCCTTATCTACGTGAAGTAAATTAATTAAATGTTTTCCTTTGATATTTGCCGACAGGGGCGTCATATTTCATATAATATTAAACAATTTCTAGGGTAAACAAAATTCCATCCTGATGACGTCACCATAGTTCCAGGAATCCTTATCTACAGTGTTGCCATGTTTCAACTTTTTTCCGTACGAATAGCAATAAGTAAGACGGAGTCTGGATCGCTATGGGTGAGTGCATATCCGTAATAGTTGTAAGGTGTGCATCCGTGTGAGGCAGGTTAAGAGTGCTAGGTGGTGCTAGGCGATGAGTGATCATCCCCTGATAAGTGAGCCGCCAGAAGATATGATGATGTAAGTGGTGTCATATTTCCTGTATATTGATGAATTTATCGTTGAATATAATTGCTTGTTATTGTCAATATAATTCTGAGAAATAGTCGGTGTCTTTGATGTAGAGTGTGTAATATGATTATTTTCAGGGTAATTTCTGAGAAATGTATTTTGCAAGTTTAAACAGGTTTGAGTCGAAGAGTACAGAGTGGTGAATCATCATCCCCTTTGATAACTGAGCTGCCGCTCGGGAGATAAGATGATGACGTAGATGGTTTATTTCACAGGTGACATTTGATATGGAGGTTATGTATGGCATCCTGTTTTTGACTATTAATTTGATTTACTGCTTCCTCATAGATGAAACATTATTCTGTAGTCTAGAATCAACCAGAAAATTAAAATAAAGAAATATTCAAAGTCCATTGAATGGTTTAGGCGCTAGAAAGGTATCTAAAATCATAATAATAGGATTCCATAAGGTAGATCGAATGCTCAGGGATTCTTGTCGCTTTATTCTCGTATCAAGTAGCAAGCGAGCGAGAACTAGAGATACGTTAAAGATTTAAAACAAAAGTTTAAAAAATACAAAATGTAATAAAATATTTAAAAAATTTTTAATCATCCACTTAAGCTACTGTATAGTCTTTATAGAAATCGAAAATGATCTAATTTAGCGTTAAAATTATATTTGTATAATGTTGAATCTTCTAACACAAAAAAGGTAGATATATATTACTATCAGAGACCATAGAAACCTACCTTACCGATATTCTACAGCTGTGGTGGTTCGTGCTATGTTTCCACAATATTCTGAATGGCTTCATCAAATTATACTACGCATTTTTTTTTGTAAACAACTTCAAGGTTATTTTTAGTGACGCATTACATTTTTTAAACTGCAAAAACGTTATATTTCAAACGTGTCTAGATGTGTCGATTATAATTTAGAACCTTGTAGAATATTTCGATAAAGAGGGGATATATTAATAGATAGAGACAGTAAATCATCTGCAGCATGTATACCTTAGAGAGAACAATAAATGGAAAGCAAGAAAGAGCCATGTATTAAAAAATGTTTAAATTCAAAAAATAATTTTGTCAAATTTGTAATATTGCAGAAGGCTTTACGATTGACAGACTCGAAAAATACCAGCAGATTCTTAAGAGGTCCTTTTACATACAGTGGATCACTGCAATAGATGTAGAATTTATTGATATAACTAGGATGCGAAATAAACTATTAGCCATGAAGAAAGACGTTATATTTCAAACGTGTCTAGAAGTGTCGATTATAATTTAGGACCTTGTAGAATATTTCGACAAAATGGGATATATTAATAGATAAAGATGCTAAATGATATGCAGCATGTATAGTTTCGGGAGAAATAGAGATGGATACCGAGAGAGAGAGAGAGAGAGAGAAAATACAATTTGAAAACGCTTGCTAGAATTTATAAAATAAATCAGCTACATACCTATTGGACTTGACTAAAAAACGTTGAAATCATCTTTCATATAATAGAGTAATCTGCTAAAAAAGATTCAATTTATTTACTTGAAATATTAAAATAAAGCATCATAAACAACAAGTCCATAGAAATCTACCTCACCGATATTCTACAGATGCAGTGATTCGTGCTACGTTTCCAGAATCTTCTAAAACTAATGACATCATCATTAAATTTTACCGTCCAATTTTTCGTAAACAACTTTAAGGTTACTGTAAATGACGCATTACATTTCGTGATGTTAAAAAACTGTATCCGTATGTATTGATTATAACTTAGAACCTTCTAAAACTATTAGACAAAGAGGGAGATATATTAATAGATACAGAGAGAGGTGTGCATTAAAAAATGTATTAAATCAAAAATAATGTTGTAAGCTTGCAGAAGGCTTTGCTATTGAGTGCCCTTAAAAATACCAACAGATTCCTAAGAGATCCCTTTGCATACAGTGGATCACTGTAACAGATGTAGAATTTTATATTGATAAAGCTAGGATGCAAAATAAACTATTCGCAATTAAAACCAGGTAGGTCCCCCTATAATAATAATATTACATGAACTATTTGAAATGAAAAACATATAATTTTAATAATTTGAATGCTCTTGCTAGTATTTATGAAATAATTCAGGTACATAATTATTAGAGTTGACTGCTACAAACGATGAAATCTTCTTTCACATAATAGAGTGATCTGCTGAAAAGATTCAATCTACTGACTTGAAACCAACCATAATATCTAATGCAAGGATACTTTTGAAAATATTAGATAGTATGATAACTTATACTAAATATTCTGTTTTATAAGAAGAAGAAGTTAGAAGAAGAGGGGTTGATGAAAGAGAAGTTGGGAAAGAAGGGGGTGATGAAAGAGAAGTTAGAAAAGGATGATAGACTTGAGGAGGAGGAGTGGAGGAAAATTAGGAAGAGGAGGAGGACGAGGTGGTGGAGGAGAGGAGGATGAGGAAAACGAGGATATAAGCTTAGGTTCCATGAACGAACAGCCATGTTTACTCTGTTAGTGACAAGATGACTAAAAGTGTAACTGATTTTTAACTGTTCAGAAGAGAAGTTGGAAAAGAAGGAGGTGAAGAAAGAGAAGCTGGAAAATTAAGATGAATATGAGGAGGAGGAGTAGGAGGAGGTGGGCGAGGACGAGGGGAGGATATAAACTTAGATTCCATGAATGAACAGCCATTTTTACTGTGTCAGTGGCAAGATGACTAGCACCTGTTTAAATTTTTCCAGAACTTGATAATTTAAAAAGACATGAGAAATACTCTTGGTCAGCCAAGAATCATATAAATGACCGGCCTCTTTTAGAGTTATTACGAAACTGCTACAAAGGACATAGAGAACTTGAGAGTCGGTTTACAATTACATCCCTTCATCCAGCCTTAGTAAAATTAGAGAAAATTGTGGTGTCCAAGCTTCCAGAATAGCTTGTTTCTCGTCCAGTTTGAAAATCTTATGCTTTCGAGGAATTGCTTTCCTCAGCTTATCAATCCGACTGTCAGATTCTTGCATTGGTGTTAAACTTCGAGTTACCTTTCAAATTTGGTGCAAATCTCTTTCAACTTGCTTATGATTCTTGTCTAAGCGAGAGTGATTCTCATGTCTTTTTGAATGATCAAGTCTTGAATAAGTTCTGGAAAAATTTGAACAGATGCTAGTCATCTTGCCACTGACACAGTAAAAACGGATGCTCATTCATGGAATCTGAGTTTATATCCTCTTCTTCCCCTCGTCCTCGCCCTCCTCCTCCTCCTCCTACTCCTCCTCCTCATATCCATCTTTATTTTCCAGCTTCTCCTTCTTCACCTCCTTCTTTTCCAACTTCTCTTCTAAACAGTTAAAAAACAGTTACACTTTTAGTCATCTTGTTACTAACAGCGTAAATATGGCTATTCATTCATGGAACCTAAGCTTATATCCTCGTCTTCCTCATCTCCTCTCCTCATCCTCCACCTCTTCGTCCTCCTCTTCGTCCTAATTTTCCTCTACTCCTCCTCATGTCCATCATCCTTTTCTAACGTCTCTTTCATCACCCCCTTCTTTCCCAACTTCTCTTTCATCACCCCCTCCTCTTCAAACTTCTCTTTTTTCAACCCCTCCTTTTCCAACTTCTCTTTCTTCACCCCCTTCTTCTTTTTCCCCCGTACGATTCCGTTCTTTATTCCCCCCGTCATCTTTACAAGATCTAATAGCTGGAAACGTAAATAATGTACACGAAATTATTTCAATTGTTAATGGAATGCGGGAGGTTGGTATCATTGAATAATTATTTTAGTTTAGCAACTACTTAAATGTAATTAAATTAACATTTTGCAATTGTTTAATCAAGATTTCCTGTTATTACTGTTTCTTAACATTGATGAAATGGAACCAAAACTGTACAAAGTAAGCAATAGGTTTAAAAATTTGATATATAATTTTTATACGTTTATTGTAACGAAATAAGTTAAGTAAATTCAATTTTTTTAAATGTATGTGTATTTATTGATTTCCCTTACCTGAATTAATTGTAGTTTTGGAAATCATCTTATAAAACAGAATATTTAGTATAAGTTATCATTCTACCTAATATTTTCAGAACCTATTTACCTTAACTAAATCATCATCATATCCTCCTCTTCCTCCTCAAAACCCTATATTATTTTGTTATTCTTCTAAATATATTTTAGCAGCTTATTTAACTGGATTTAGGATCATTCAAGATTCAACAGGAGAAAAAAATTTTGTTACAACTATAAGAAAAGCAGCATATCTGATTATCTATTAAATAAATAAATAAATCTGATATATCTATTAAACTGGATTTATCAAACTCATCGCAGAGTGCAGTACAAAGAATGGAGACACACTTAGTACGCATGAACAAGGTGTTAGTTTCTGTAAGTTTTGCTGTTGTTATTTTAAAGCTGTTGCGCTCCTTTTATTTGCACATCCAAATGCCACACAACATACGATTCGGATGATATAATCATTGAATCCAATATTTTCAGTACCTACTTGTCTTAACTACACCATTACTGTATCTTCATCCTTCTCCTCCTCCTTTTTCTCCTCCTCCTCTTCCTCTACTCTTTCTCGCTCTTCTACATACATTTTTGATAGTTTAGTTACCTTGATTTAAGAGAATACAAGATTTAATAGGAGAAGTGTGTTTACAACTGTATGAAAAGCAGCGTACCTGATAGTGGCGCACTCCATCAAAACCTCTGTTAACCAAAGACCTCTTCTTAATCAAACTAAGTTTTCATTTACTTAGGGCCGATTCATCAACTCTGATTAAATCGTTAATCGTTGATTAACCTTATTTAATTAATACTTTGCTTTCCACCATTCTTTTAATCATGATTAGGGGAAGATAATCACGGGTTGACTTAATCGCCCAATAATGGCTGGTTATGGAGTTTAACCAGTGATTAAGGTAACATAACCCCGAAATTCAAGTGCAAGTCCAGTGAGTGTAGTAGACGGGAAAGAAATATGGCTCTGTTTTACAATGATATTTTATCCCCATTTGATGATGATGAAATGCTTAACCACGTTCAGAGAAGGCCACGAATATTCAGACACAATTGCCTCTTCTCTTCTATTACACTTGCCACTGAAGCCACTCGTAACCTTAAACTTTGGGAATTTTATCATATGCTAATATGGCGCTGAGTGTTCATGAAGAATTTCGTTCTAACCAATCAGAGTCGCCGTTACAACAGAATGACCTAGAAACTAGACCTTATTACGAACAAAGTATATGATTAGCTAACCAGAGGTTGAAAATGCTTGGTAGAACGCATCGCTGGTTAACTCTGATTTAACCATTGATTAAAAAATAATCATAATTAGTTAATCGTGGATTTAATCAGAGTTGGTGAAATTGACCCTCATTCTGTTAACTTGAAATCCTGGCCCCTTTAAATGGGTTTATTTAACTACAATTTAAAACAAAATGTTGGTTCTAAGAAAACCCAAGATTTTCAACTGTTGTACATAATAGTGCATTTTAATATGCGAGTTCAATACTTCACTATAAATTTTTGATTCACAGTATCCTTGCATTAGATATTATTGTTACAAGTCAGAAGATTAAATCTTTTCAGCAGATCACTCTATTATGTGAAAGATGATTTCATCGTTTGTAGCGGTCAACTATAATAATTAAGTTCCTGATTTATTTCATAAATACTAGCAAGAGCATTCAAATTATTCAAATTATATGTTCTTCATTTCAAACAGTTGATGTAATATTATTATTACAGGGGAACCTACCTGGTTTTAATTGCGAATAGTTTATTTTGCATCTTAGCTATATCAATAAAAATTTCTAAATCTGTTACAGTGATCTACTGTATGTACTCGGACCTCATGAGAATCTGTTGGTATTTTTCAAGTCGCTAAATCGCAAAGCCTTCTGCAATATTACAAAATTATTTTTTAATCAAAACATTTTTTAATACATTGAATCTTTTTTAGCAAATTACTCTATTATATGAAAGATGATTTTAACGTTTCTTAGTCAAGTCCAATATTTATGTAGCTGATATATTTTATAAATTCTAGCACGCGTTTTCAAATTGTATTTTCTTCACTTTAAATGGCTGATTTGGCATCCTAGCTATACCAATATAAAATTCTAAATCTACTACAGTGATCAACTGTATTGAATCGAACCTATTAAGAATCTGTTTGTATTTTTCAAGTCACTCAATAGCAAAGCCTTCTGTAATCTTATAAAATTATTTTTGATTTTAAACATTTTTTAATACATAGCTCCCTCCCTCTCTCTCCCTCTCGCTCTCCATCTCTCTTTCTCCCTAAACTATACATGCTGCATATCATTTAGCATCTTTATCTATTAATATATCCCCCCTTTGTCGAAATATTCTAGAAGGTGCTAAATTGTAATCGACACTTCTACACCGGTTTGAAATATAAGGTCTTTCTTCATGGCTAATAGTTTATTTCGCATCCTGGTTATATCAATAAATTCTACATCTGTTGCAGTGATCCACTGTATGTAAAAGGACCTCTTAAGAATCTGCTGGTATTTTTCGAGTCTCGCAATCGTAAAGCCTTCTGCAATATTACAAAATTATTTTTGATTTAAAACATTTTTTAATACATGGCTCTCTCTCTCCATCTATTTTTCTCTCTAAGCTATACATGCTACAGATGATTTACTGCCTCCATCTATTAATATATCCTCTCTTTGTCGAAATATTCTACAAGGTTCTAAATTATAATCGACACTTCTAGACAAGTTTGTAATATAACTTTTTTGCAGTTTAAAAAATGTAATGCGTCACTAAAAATAACCTTGAAGTTGTTTACAACAAAATTGCGTAGTATAATTTAATGAAGCCATTCATAATATTGTGAAAACAGCACGAACCACCACAGCTGCAGAATATCCTTAAGGTAGGTTTCTATGGACTCTGATAGTAATATATATCTACCTTTTTTTGTTTCAGAAGATTCAACATTATAGAAAAAGTATTTTGACGCTAAATTAGATCATTCTCGATTTCTATAAAGGCTATACGGTAGATCAAGTGGATGATTGAAAATTTTTTAAATATTTTATTATATTTTGTATTTTTTAAACTTTTATTTTAAATCTTTAACGTATCTCTAGTTCTCGCTCGCTTGCTACTTGATACGAGAATAAAGCGACAAGGATCCCTGAGCATTCGATCTACCTTATGGAATCCTATTATTATGATTTTAGATACCTTTCTTGCGCCTAAACCATTCAATTGACTTTGAATATTTCTTTATTTTTATTTTCTGGTTGATTCTAGACTACAGAATAATGCTTCATCTATGAGCAAGCAGTAAATCAAATTAATAGTCAAAAACAGGATGCCATACATAACCTCCATATCAAATGTCACCTATACACGTGCATCTATTGTGCATTAAAAACAATAAAGGTAGAAGATTTTAGTTAAAGTTCTGTTGAAGTTTTCAAAAAATATTTCTTCTAATTGCCACCCTCTCATGTGCATGTGAAGAAACCATCTACGTCATTATCTTATCTCCCGAGCGGTGGCTCAGCTATCAAAGGGGATGATGATTCACCACTCTGTACTCTTCGACTCAAACCTGTTTAAACTTGCAAAATACATTTCTCAGAAATTACCCTGAAAATA
>NC_046662.1:89247475-89254477 GCF_010883055.1 Belonocnema kinseyi
TGATCACTCATCGCCTAGCACCACCTAGCACTCTTAACCTGCCTCACACGGATGCACACCTTACAACTATTACGGATATGCACTCACCCATAGCGATCCAGAATCCGTCTTACTTATTGCTATTCGTACGGAAAAAAGTTGAAACATGGCAACGCTGTAGATAAGGATTCCTGGAACTATGGTGACGTCATCAGGATGGAATTTTGTTTACCCTAGAAATTGTTTAATATTATATGAAATATGACGCCCCTGTCAGCAAATATCAAAGGAGAATGTTTAATTAATTTACTTCACATAGATAAGGATTCCAGGAATCGACGATGACGTCACCAGAATGGAATTTAGTTTACCGAGAATTGTTATAATATCACGAGTGGTTGTAGATTTTGCAAATTTTCAATGATGCATTATTACGATAAACATTTAATACATAAAAAAGTATATTATCTTGGGGTGAAAAACTTCAATTCCGGGAATAACAGGTATTAAATAGTCTAATATTGCGATATCGTATATCATATCATCACCTATTCCATATTTTTGGGGCTGAAAATATCAATTCCCATGATTTTTAAGTATTGATTTCCAATATCGATAGTGTGGATCGTTCAAAACTGTGATTCGTTAGTCAGCACAAGGAGCGAAACCAATCTTATAGCGTTCTGCACTCTAGCCACACGTTTGCTATTCGTACGGAAAAAAGTGCGCCAGAACCGGTCTTACCTTACTGCTAATGTACTTTTCCTAACTTGGGCTAGTCGTTCTGAAATTTGGGGACGAATATTCCATCCCCTTTTTCAGTGTCTCCCATTTTTCGGGACGACTAAATACAACCATATATAAATATTAAAAAGCCAATGAGCGGTGAGATGTAATATGTTTATTCCTAACGAATCTAATGATGATAAAAAAGTAGATTTATGAAAAAGATAAAAAACTTTTGGGAAAAACAATAATTTGAAGTACTAAAACAAAAAACAAGTGTAACCTTCAGTTATATCCCTTCTTCTAACGATTCGACGCACCCTCTGCTCAACCTATTTATTCTCAAGATCGTGTAAGGTCAAAACAAACTTCTTCGGCACTCTCAGGCTACACACGCGTGCAGTAGTAATATTCTCGCCCATCAAGTTCTCTAATCAAGCATAATTATTCTTCAAAAAAACAATGAAGTAAAAATAGATATTTTGTTTTATAATATTAAAGATGTATATATTTTGCCAATACTTTGTCTATTTTAATTAATTAAGGAGTAATGAACAACTTTCTTTTATTGTTTACGATATAAGGTTAAAGAGTGTGTGTCTATACACGTATCGACAAAATGTTCCTCTTTGTACATAAATTACGGTATAAATAGCCCCGTTTCCAGATCCCACTATTCTTACCAAAAAAGTCCGCCTTTTCGTACCGGAATTTCAGTACACGTAGCCACGGCCAAGATTTTACTTGAACTTACTAGATTCGACTTAAATTACCAAGTTCACTTGAATTTACCAAATAGTACTTGAATTTCTATATTTTTAGTTTAAGTACTATTAAATATTAAAGGTAAGAATGTTTGAAATTAACTTTTTACTAGAACTCACTTAATTTTATAGAATTAATTTCAACTTTAGTTGAACTGCTTTAAACTTACTAGAATTCGATTTCGATTGCTGTAGATTTATATATTTATATAATTGTTTGAAATGAATTTCAAGTAACTAGAATTACTCGAATTCACTTTTTACTATAGTTCATTTGATTAAATATACAATTAAATTCATTTATATGGTTGAATTCACTTCAATTTTTCAGAATTCAATTTGAATGTAATCAAATCAAATTTTAACTAGGTTTTCATAACATTTAAATTTAAATTAAATGCCTTAGATTCACTGGAACTTTATTTCAATTTAACTAGCCATCATGATACGCGCGCGATATGCGCGGGATTTCTTTGATTAGCAGCCAGTTTTTTTTTAATAAAGACCTGAAATATTTGAGGCTGGCATCTAAAAACCAATTTTTGGTTATTTTCTGTGGTTATCATACATTTTTCATGTCGGCGAACGATGCTTATGTTCAATAGAAGGGGCATCAAAGAACCCTAGCGTAAATGTAATTTGATACACCTAAAGTTGTTTAAAGATAGAAACCTAAGCTTTCCTTTTTGTAAAAAAAAAGAAGAGAAAAACACTTATAATTCTGAAAAATTTTTAACCAGTTAAAAAATAATGCCTTTACATAGGTTAAGTCTTAGGAGGACTTCAAACTTAGACCCTAATTCAAAATAAAACAATTAAAAGTGCACAATATTAGAGTAGTATCCTACAACATTGTAAATTCTGAGTCTGTAAACGTCCGGAACTGAACAAGTTCGAATTTAACGCCCGCAAAAATCTAATAAGTCTGAAATATACATTTTAAATTATTTTCATTTGATCAGCAACACGAGAATAACAAAATTATACATTGATAAATTTGTAGCGTTCCTGATTGAGCATTTAAAAATTAAATAACTTAAGTTTAAATGCCTTAAATGGCAAACAAAATAATGGTACATTCCAAATTATAATTTTGAATTAAAGTAATAGAAATTTGAAGGATTATAATAATTATTAATACATCCTATTATGTAGCATCAAGTGAAATTCAAAGTGATTGGAGATATTTTTTAAATTAAAAATGAACTTTCTGTACAAAAAATTCACTGCCGCCTTCTCCATTCTGAATTGAATATTTTTGATACTGTTTATGTCTCAAGTCTAATTACTCTAAAAACATTGAAAAATGATTTGTAATTAGAAACATTTACAATTCATGAATTCGAACTTAAAGTAGTAAAAATTAAACAATTGCAAAGTCAGTTTAAAATTGAACCGCTGTCGATCAAAAAGGGATAAGCCCGAAACGCCGTCGTTTTAGTTAGCCCCTGGGTCATATTTTTTTAAGGTCAAATTTTAATTTTTTAATCAAATATCCCAATAGGAAATTTTATTGAGCATATTTTTAGTCTTATAAATAAATGTGATGACTTTATTAGTTATAGAAATAATAAAGAAAATGTTACTTTTTTTTGCAATCGCAAAATACGAATTTTGTGTGTTCAACAAGCCATAAGTTCTACAATGATAGTTTCAAACGCTTCGGGAGTCGAACTAATTTCCGGAAGATTAAAAATGATGTTTACCTACAAATTTTTCAGGGCTGTAACATTTTATTGATAATTTCGAAAACTAATAAAGTCATCACATTTATTTATAGGACTAACAATATGCGCAATAAAATCTCCTATTGGGATATGTCATTAAAAAATTAAAATTTGCCCTTACAAAAAAATATGTCCCAGGGGCCAACTAAAACGACGGCGTTTCGGGCGTGTCCCCTTTAGATCGCCAGGGGTTCAATTGAGCCGCCGCGCCGGGTGCAAGAACCAACCCAACGTTCGAACAAGAACACCTAAGAATTCATGGAAAAGTTAAAAATCGTTTATTGTTTAATTATATTTAATTGGCAAATAAGGTACGTCGATAATTGTATTTTTTTGGTTTCACCGGTAAAAAACATCTAGGTAACTTCGACTTTTAAACAACTTTCAGTGAGTGATTTGTACAAAAATGTTAAATGAAGTTTTTTGAAAATCTCATATCGATTCGTTAAACATTTACTGATATATGTATATTTGGAAAAAGTACACGACATCTGCCCGCGCTGTTAGCTACTGCGACGCAAGAACTGTTCTGTCAGACAGCGTTCTCGAAGTTCAATTTGGATTTTTTAAAAATATTTTGAAAGGAGGTAGATGAGAGATTAGTATATTATAATATGTGAATAATAAAACAAACAGTTCTTTTATAGGCTATTGCGAATTATCTCCAGCCTCTGTTATTCTAAAAACTACTGCCAAAACATTGAATTTTGTTTTAAAATAAAATAGATTATTGCAGTCTTCACTATGAAAGTGTTCACTTCGTACAACAGTATTTTATAACCTTTAAAGTAATAATTGAAATTAGGTTTCCAAATTTAATTTTCACATTTTTGTAATAGAAAATGAATTGGAGGGTCCTTTCCAGGGAAGATAACAAGCAAGGTTTGAAGAAACTTGGGCTAGAACTTCGAGAACGCTGCCTTACAGAAAAGTCTTCGCGACGCATTAGCTAACAGCACGGGCAGACGTCGAGTACTTTTTCCAAATATGAATATCTCAGTAAATTTCAAACTAATCGATATGAGATTTTCCAAAAAATTTCATTAAACATTTTCGAACAAATCACTTACTGAAAGTTGTTTGAAACTCGAAGTTACCTAGATACTTTTTACCGGCGAACCCAAGAAAACACAATTATCAACTTACCTAATTTTTCAAGTAAATATTATTAAACAATAAGTGAATTTTAACTCTTCCATTAATTCCTAGGCACCGTAATAGTATTTTGAATGAGTTCTATAAATATAAATTCATTCCAATAATATTTATACGAGCTAGAACGATTTAAGTTTTGAAACCTAATTAAATCAGAGAGAAACTTTTATTCGATATTTCGCTTTTATTATTAAAAATAAACGTTAGACGAAAAAAATTCTAACAGAAAAAAGTTTTATTTCCTTATTCTCTACAATTCTACATTTTCAAAAAATTGATTTTTCAATTTTGAACATTTTCTTTTTTTGAGACGCTCCGACAATACTTTTACACATGTTCGAGAAACGGGCTGGTTCTTGCACCCAGCGGCAATAAATAAATTTCCATGCAAACAAAAAAACATTAAATACAAAACATTTATAAAACATTTCCATGCAACGGGCAGAACTTCATGTTGCTTCAAGTGGAATGACAAGATTTTAGAAGCTATCAAACTGGCATAAGGTAAGCTTTCCAGTAATCGTGACACCAATAGTCTTGCTTTTCATCTAATTTAAATCAATTGAAATTCTATTCTATACTGCAAGATGCAGTTTTGAATATTATTACTTCCAAATACATTAATTAAAATGGTTAAAATCATTGATTTTTCGCCTTCTTTTTAAGTTCTTCATGGGTCTGATTATCCAAAATAGCAGAAATCACCCAAAAATTGAATATCATATCCGTTCATTGAGCCAAATATGAAAAATTAGTTTTTCATGAAAAATAATTTGAAGTGAAATTTTGTAATAAATTGGGTTAAAGTGCACCATTTATTTACTTTTTAATTAAGTCTACGAACTACTTTAGTAGCATATTCCTATTTCGAAGATTCTTAAATCCAGATACTGAATGCTACATGGTTTCTTGGCGTTTACTTGTTGGAAATGGTTTGAGTTCTGAGGAGGTTGTCTCTGAAGGTGCTGCTGCTAATGGTGGTGGTTGTGTGGATCGGAAAATGAGCCTCTCCTTTGTATTGTACTCAAATTGTGAGATATTTATGTCTGATGTTGAAAAAGGTCTGTACAACGTCTTTAGGCTTAATGTCAGACGTAGGAGTGTCCTCGTCTTAAGCCTTTAGGTGAATCCACCACAGAAAAAACTGAGGTTACGGAATGTTGCAGGCAAATTGGCCTAGCAGAGTAAAGGCGATGTAAGTATTCAAAACGGAGGTAAACTTTCCGTAGCGAGTCGCAGATATCTCCAGGGGATTGTCGGTCCGAGGATTCGCTGGCAATTTTTTCTAATTCTTGGCTTATCCAATTTCTCACATGTCACATTTCGTTTCTGTATGGAGTGATTCTTTCCTGACATTTACAAATAATAAAAGGCTAGTTTCAAAAATACAGCTACATTTTCTTTTAAAATAATAAGCATAAGTGACCAGTGAACGAGTATCTTCATTGTTATAAGCTAAAAATCTTTTTCAAAAGCTCCTGCTTATTCACACGATATACTTATATCCTTCGTATAAATTCATTTCGCTAATACATGCTCATGAACAAATAAGAATTGTAGGACATCTTTGTAGTGGTGGTTTTTCCTGCATATTGCTTTAAAAGCATCCACAACACATTCAGTAATGTGTTCCTTTCCTCTCAATGATTATAAATCTTCATTATCAAAAGAGAGAGCTTACCATATTTCCAGAGCCCACCACTATGTCTGGATGATTTTCGTCGAAGACTAAACCTATACAGGGTGTAGTAGCATTAACTAACAATGGACATCTTTTGGATTAGATGGAGTTTATTCCGTAGTTCGTTCGGGAGGAGGATTGGAAATTGCCATCGTTGTAGACCTTTTGTTAGAATAAAGGAAAAAAACTGAATTAGAAAATATCGTTCCAAACTAGGGCAACCCGAGGTTTCGTAAAACTTATTCGGATGACTGTACCGAATTTAATATTATCATACGAGTATTTAAAACACGAAGACGACAGAGTAGTACTCTTAATACGAAATATTATGAATCTCCATTTCAAGACTTAACACTGTGAATAAGTGATATTCTTCTACTGAGTTTTCGAAACGCATAGAAACTATGGAATAATTGTTTTTGATTTTTCATACAGTTTCGTTTGAGAATGCTCCTCGAGTGTTTCCGCCGTTTTCCGATCGATCCCGATTGTGCAGAACCGAATATGGAACGCATGGAACTGCGTCCGAGGTCGGTCCAAATCACAGCACAGTGGACGTGGGTACAAGTAATGAATACACATGTGTGCGCATACATTGTGCACCTAAGCATCAAAATAGTCTATTTATGATCAAGCATGAGTTTTTGCAAATATGTGAGGTCGTAAAAAACTTCGCCAGTGACTGCTCACAGGAGAGTGATTGGTCAAGATTGTCTTTACATGTTTGTGGGCGGGTTAACGTAATGTGTGTGACCGGTCACTTGAGAATGATCGGACATAGCTCGCATTGCCCTCTCGGTTAGGGGGAGAGGAAGAGGAATGACGGGGGGATTAATGGCATGTGACCGGTCGTTGGAGAGGGCTCGACCACAGCGTTCTTCTTTTCCAGGATTGGAGGAGGAGAGTAATGGCGTGTTACCGGTTATATCAGTGTGATCTGTCATAGATCTCACAAATTCTAGGGATTGGG
>NC_046662.1:89254577-89268306 GCF_010883055.1 Belonocnema kinseyi
TGGCCAGTGAATGCTCACAGGAGAGTGATTGGTCATAGTTGTCATTCATTACATGGTTGTGAGAGGGTTAATGTAAAGTGACCGTTCTCGTGAGAGTGATCGAGAACAGCTCTCATTGGCCCTACGGTTAGGGGGAGAAGAATGGCATGCGATAGATCACAAGAAAGTGATCGTTCAGAGTGATCGCTCAAGGTCCTCACCCTTACCCGGGCTTAGGGAGCGGGGAATACTTGTATTTGACCGGTTACAAGAAAGTTTTCGGTCACAGCCCTCAGTCTCATTGGTGATGGGTGAAGGGGTAGTTCCCTTGCAGCTCGGTTGTGCACCCCGGTCGGTACAGTGCACGCTGCATCGATTCGACCGTTTCCTAGGCAGTACAACAACCCACGCACTGATCCCATATTTCTTGTTTCTCGACCCCAAGGACCTCGAGGACACGGTAAATTTCCAATGCTCTTATCGCAATTCACATTTGCAAATGCAGGTTCAAGGACACCAGTGCAATCTTACGTTATGATAACATCTCATCAGCTTTTCTTGATACATAAGCAATAGCTAATTAGCTAATTAGTGGCCAATAAAATTAGAAAATAAATATGATTTTATTTTTATGAATTTTCTTTTTAGAGGATATCAACAATTCGAAGTAAAAGAAAAATAGTTTCTCAGGAAAGGAGAGTCGCTTGTTATGGCTACGCAGGTCAGTGGTTAATATTATACATAACTCCAGCGTTTTTTTACTTTTATAATAATTTTTCTTATGAAGTGGTCTTTTTGATTAGGAATTAAGTACTGTTAAGTGCTTATACTTGTCTGACAATGATACCGAAAATCTGTTTTTTTACGTATTCCTAACGTTTTAGATCCTCAGGAGACCCTTTTAAAAAGTTACCATTTTTATTTTTTTGAAGAAAATTTTTAAGGGTTATACTCGTTCAGACCCACAGATTATAAATTTTGAATTAAAAATTAATCATTTAATCATAAAAAAATTTTTCATTCATCAATTTTAATCTTATTTATTAGCAGAAAAAGGTCCGTATTGAGGCAAGTTTACGCCGATCATCTCAGCCAAGACGAGGCTCGTCTTGAGACGAGTGAACGTCGTCTTAGCCAAGACAAGGCTCGACTTGAGACAAGTAAACGCCATTTTACCTTTCGTGGCCATAAAGTAACCCTATGTCTCGACTCAGTTTTGTGACGCAGCCAGACATCGATATCTTGGAGACGAACTTAAAGTCTTAAAGTCGAATTCAAATCGAAGCATTTTTACTCGGGTATCCAGAAGGAACTGCACTTTTATTAGAGCTAGATCATTGTATTTTTTAGATTGTTAAGAAATTAACTATACAACTTATTTGGTGACAACTGTCAATTGTATTGCATAGAAACCGAGTTATTGTAGGGAAATTAAAATGAAAAACCTTATTAGTAAAATTGTGCATTAGAATGCCTTGTAAAGAAACAATTTTGCAGCCTTTTTTTGTAACTTCGGATAAATTCAGTGCAACTCTTCTATAGCACCGATTTCGGGGCTGACGGTGGGTGGCGACTAACTCATTATAGCCTGTTCCGCCTTTGTTTGTTCACTTTAATATCTTTGAGATTTACTATGAATGAAGTTTTTTTCAAAAACAGCTGAAACCATTTTTTGAATTTTTGCTTCAAAATGATCGCAAATTATCACAGAAATGAGAACAGAAAACAAACCGGGAGGCGCACGAGCATTCGGGAAGAATTTTTTAAAAATAATTAAATATCAAATAATCATGTATTTAAAAGCAGTTTTAAGTACTAAAATATGTACCTTGATAATTTCAGCCTCACCAGTGCAAAAGCCTACATCATTGCCCACTCTCTGTTCTTGATTTAATCAGATATCTTTCGAGAAAAAAATTAAAATGCATTGGAAAAGTTGAAAACTATCCCTTTGCTTTTTATTATTATTTCTTGATATGAAATAAAATGTTGTAGCGATTATAGATTTAAGGTGATTAGACTTTAGGTATATGAATAGGCTTAAAGTCGATAAGAGGAAGGTTTCTTAAATAGTGGTTTCATTAATTTGTGTAACTAGTAACGTATGTACCTTAATCCTTTAATGACCCAACGCCTCTTGATGGTCAAGGTTACTAATTACGCAGAAATGCGATCAATTCGATCCACCACCGTGTCAAACAGGGTGCGAGTAACAAGACCGAGATTGCACTAATTAAGTTGCATTATTCATTTACAGTAGTTGGATACAATTGACCTTGCCAGCTTCCAGTCCAACCAAGGTCCGTTTTTGAATCTAATGCATAGAGGGATTATGTAAAACCTGTATTCGATTCGGAAACACTATATGTTTATGTCCTCATGCAGCATTATTAATTTATATGCAGAAATATTAAGATCCTTTTTAATAATTTCCAACATTTATTTTTTATCGAGAAAAAGATTTCTTTAAATCAGGATTACTAGAATGACCATCATGTTAAAGTGGCATACCTTTATTATATAACCCTCTTGGAGAGTGAAAAGGTGTTCTCAAAACAGCATGACGTAATTCCTGCACGGCTCCTTATACATATTAAAGAATTTTGTGCTCCAGTGAATGCAAAAGATTGTAAATGAATCAAAAATGGTTTTAGAGATCAATATTTCGAATAAACTTATTTTGAACCATTCAAAGTTACAATATAAAGTTCAAAGTTGAAGAAATTCTTTTTAAAAAAGTTGTATTATAAGGAATTTGGATTGATGCACTTTTAAAAATGAAGCTTTTCTCTCATAATAAAATTAGAACTTGCTTCTAACTCATTCATTTCTCTGTAATCAGTTTTCAGCTTGGAAGTTGACTCAAAAGAGACGTTCCATTCAGAAGGAAACCCAAGTAAACGATCTTACTCAACAGTCTGAATTATGTCAAGGAGGACGATACACGAGATTGTAAGATTAATAGGGGTTAACTTTCAATTTCCGGCGGTTTGTAACATCTTAAGATTATCGGGAACTATTCCTTTTGAAACTTTTGATAAAAATTCTACAACGTCAACTTATATATTCAATAAGAATACACACTAGATTTTTATTTCTTCGGAACAGAATAATTTTTGTGCATTAAACATATGTCATTACTTTTCAATTACTTTTCAGCGTACCCATATATCAGGAGCAAATATATATATTTCGGTAAGAAGATAAAAATTCCATTTTCAATGGCTCCCGAAATCCACGATTTACTTTAAAGTGATTAATTTTTTTTTAAATAGACTTTTTTTATCCAAATTCAGAAACTCAATATGTCAGGAGTAACTTTTAATTTTTTATTTCATTTAGAGATTACATTTTTTATCATAGTCCACAGCCGAGCCTGCACCAATTTGTGGTCAGTTTCACTTTGTGAACCCACCGCTGCCATCCTTAAATTCAATTCACCACAAATCGTGTTTTGCGATTTATTTTTATTCATTAATAATTTATAGTTTAATTATTTAAAAAATTTGCATGTTTTAATAGTGTCTTGAAGGAAAACAAATATTACCGTTGTCGATTTAATGGAAGGACATGAGACAAAGGTGAAATGAGAACGAGATGATAAGATGATTCAGAATTCATTACTTCAAGCTAACCTGGTGATTCAGCATGAATCACTCCTTATGGAACATTGCAGTTGATCTTAAAACCCTAAAGGTCATAAGTTGTAAGAAATGATGTCCAATAAAAAAAATACATACAACAAAAGAAAATTGGTTCATTAGTTCCTAAGGTATTTAAATTTATTACAATAGATCTGTTGAATAAATTGGTCTTAGGATAAACATCAATTTGAATTACGGAAAACATTTGAGTCATTACAATTAATTTGTGTGATTCACCTAGCCATTCTTTTTTTTCAAACTACGTATGCATAACCTTGTATAAAGAATAAAAAAACGTATCATGTCATTCAAATAACCCCACACGTGCCCACCTACACTATTTTCGACGTAATTACTAGTTAAACAGATCACACATGATGAATAAAATGTTAAAATAACAAGAGTCAAGGTACCTTAAAATGTATGCAAGACCAGGAAAAGATAAGTCGGTTCAATGTCTTTGGTTATATATTTATGCAATATTCTAGTACAATAACCGAATGTTAGTTGTCTGTAATTGCATTATAAAATTAAATTCTATAATTAATTGTGTTGTATTTATTAATTTTTCGAGTGAAATATTTGGTTCGAGGAAATGATATACATAGATCCTGACTTTCCTGTTTTATTTCAGTTTCCCGAAACCCCAAAGGATGAGCTGTTCCATTACATTTAATCATCTGTGCTTTTTCAGACAGTCTCAATTTAATAAGGGTGTAAAAAAACATCAAAAAATAGTGTTATAAACAAGGCTGATTCACTTTCTGCCTATACTTATCTCAAAATGACTTACACTTTCTCCTTGAAACTATCGAAATCGCAACACGCAAATAAACGAATCTTTCCTGCTGCGCTGTTTGCTTAAAGGTTTCGTATAAATAAAATCTGAGAATCGAAAGTATGTAGCTTTGATCCTTAATAATTATTCTTTATTGAATTATATAATTCTTTTCACCCGAATTAATTCATCTTTTATGTATAATTCAGTTATTAACATTTGTCACCTACTTGACCTATTTTGGAACATTGTCACTTTCTTTTAACTTTTACAATAAACATAGTAAAATTATATTTACAATATTAATTTCCAAAACCTTGTGAGACCAAATCCATCTTATTTCAGTTCACTGTTCATGCTAATGTTGCAGAATCAGTCGCTGACGGAATAGGGTAGGTTTACCACCGCTCCGGACACATATCAGTGGTCGGCCAGTCTTGTATATTTTATAGTTACAAGGAAAAAATATTATGTAAACTTTTAATAATTTTCAGATATTCAAAATGTTTAGCAAGCCGAAGAGCCGTTGTCGCCAATTTTGACATGTGTGCTTTTTGGTGTATCAGAAAATAGAAAATTTTTATTTTGAAGTTATGATTCATGTGTTTTAATTAAATTTTGATCTAACTAGCTGTGTTTTTCAAATGTAGGAGACTTAGAGGTTTCGAAACCCTTGAAAATTCCAATTTATATATTGCATATTTAAAGCTTTTTAATCTGCCCGAAAACGTCATTTTGGTAGTGCTTTTTGAACTCGTTTTGAACAGTGACATTATAATCATTGTCTTGAAATGATAACATCCATGATAGAATCCATATAGCCTAATATGTTAGATACACTTTTAATGTTTTATCCAATTTTTTCCTCAATTTTTCTTTATTTTAAATGCATTTTTGATCAAATATCTTTACTCTTAGTTGATCCTGTTTGCTTTAAAGAGAAATTTGTGATACATAAAAATACTGTTCGGACCACTGAAAATCTTGTACGGCTACAAGTGATTTCTTAACTTTCCAGAAACGCTTTTTGCCTTTAGAATGGAATTTTATTTTAAAATATATAACAGAAATAACTTTATAAGTAAATATAGAGTCCACAAATTAAAATCGTTGTTAGGAAAAAGTGAAAAAAATAAGTGCCTGCGATGATTTAAATGTGAGAACAGCGCTATTTGCCCGACTATCGGTACGTTTACCCTACGTAGTTTTCTAAAGAAAAAGAGATGACGCGAATTTCACCTACTTGGTAAAAAAATGTTATCCAAAGTTATGAATATTTAAATTTTATAAAAGACGATACAAACTATCATGAACAGGTCGATCTTTAGAGTGTGCTATTATTTAAACTAATACATAAATTTAATATTTACGCCTTGTATCTGATAGACTTTATGGTTTTAAATATAAGTATGTTGAAAGTTTTTTCTACCCGTGAAGAAATCGCCAATTTTCTTCCCGATTCCAGACTTGGGTGAGGCTGGGGGCCCCTAACCTGGACCCAGCTTGAATTTTGCAAGGGCTCGAGCTTGATCCCGGTTAATGTAAAAGTTCCTAACATGGACGACAGATGGCGTAGAACTTTTCTCCTTTTTTACTTATTACTTTCAAGTTTCAAGTGTCAAACTTTACAAAGTAGTAATCATTTGAAATTTACAAAAATGCCTAAAATAAAAAGCTCTCTAAAAGTCCGGAGGCATCAAGCAATCGGTAGTATCCTATACTTACGAAGTGAAATTGCAAGTAAGAACTTCTATTAATTATGAATAATATTTTCACATTAAGATTGCACGTGACTTCTAACCTCAAATTGAGAAAAAGTTTTCGTCGAATTATAAGGCGTAAATACATTGTTAATGTATGTAATGATGTTTAAAACTTTAAATTATATAATAAATATGACGGACGTAAAACAAAAAATTATTATATACAGATTATGATGATGCAGATGATGGAAAAAATGTTTTAAATTTCAAACCTTTGTAAGTTTAGTTGTCAACTTCAATTAAAATAAAAAATATTTTTGCGTAATTTCTATTTTTGGTTAAGAAAATAAAGAATGGCAAGAAATCTGTCATAAACTAGGGCCATGCCTGCGCTAAGCCTGAGCCAAGTAGGTATTACATCTGTGTAAAGTCTGACCCCCTCCCCCCTAGTTTTTGTCAAATGTCCACGTGTTGAGACCCCCTGAATCCGAATGTGTCTGTCTGTATGTATATCTGCCTGTGAACACGATATTTAAAAAAAATTAATCTTTTAGATTGGTCTTTGGTACACTCGTTTAGGGTCCTAAACTAAAGGTCAAGTTCGTTAGCCAGCCATTTTGGATAAAAACTGAAAAAGTGGGCACATTTTGAATATATTTGAGATGACTTTTTTTTTAATTCAAAAATTCTCTGTACGGTTATTCATAGTATTCAAAAAGTCGAAAATTTATTCTATGACTTTTTTCATAAAATCAAATATTACCAGAGTTATAGCATGTACAAAATTCTAAAAAACACATGAAAATGAAAATTTTAAGCCAAATAACGCACGATATGAAAAAAGTTAAGAAAAGCAAAATGTTGCTTTTTGAATTCCCTAAAAGATTATCATAACAACTTTTTGAATTTTCTGGAAAAATCTAAAATTCAAATTTTTACAGCATGCAAAATAATGAAAAATCCAAAAATTACATTTTCCGGATAAACTATGCAAAACACGGTAAAATATGAGTACACAAAAATTATGCATTTGAAGAAGATCTAAAAATTTGTTAAAAACCACTTTTTGATAGGATGCGTAGTTTTGGCTTTAACCGTGAAAAACGTCATTAACAGTAAAAAAAAAATGTGCCCGCTGCGTAGGAACATTCTTATCACAACTTTTGCCTTTTAATTTCTTTTTCGTCTCGTGTGTGGAGTTTCAAAAAATTTAACTTTTCATGTTTTTGATGCTATTTTTATACGATTCAAAGTAAAAACAGAACTATCAAAAAATTATTCATCACAAATAAAACATTTTTACATTCTGATCAGAGAAGGCATTAGATATTTGCAAAATTTGACAACCCCCCCCCCCTCCCCAGCTTTTGTAAAATTTCCACTTTTGAGACCCCCTGAATCGGAAAAATAGGTTTTTACTAATGTTTCTGTTTGTCGGTTTGCATTTATGCTTGTCTGACTGTCAGCACGATAACTTTTGAAAAAATCATTCTATTAGATTGGCCTCTGGTACACTATTTTAGTGTCCTGTACTGAAGGTCAAGTTCGTTAGCCAGCTATTTTTGATAAAAATTCAAAAAGTGAGCGCATGTTGAATATTTTGAGACCACTTTTTTCAAAATTCAAGAATTCTCTATACGGTTATTCATAGTATTTAAAAATTCGAACATTTATCCTAATGACTTTTTTTATGAGATGAAAAATTATTACAGTTATAGCATTCACAAAATTCCAAGAAAAGCATGAAAATGAAACTTTTAAGCCAAAGAACGGGCGATATGAAAAAATGACAAGAGAAGAAAAAGTTTGATTTCTAAATACCCTAGAAAATTATCATAACAACTTTTGAAATTTCCTTGCTAAATAAAAAATTTAAATTTTGACAGCATACAAAATAAAGGAAAATCCCAAAGTTAAATTTTTTCATGCAGCAATTTCACAGTATTTCAAAGCTTCTCAAATATATTAATGCATTTTAAAAATATATATATACATACAGTAAGACCAACTGCAGGCATCCAATAGGGTAAGAGCGATGCTTTATGACCCGGCGAAACATCAACATCAACGTTTCTCTCGGAGCCTAAAGATCTGGCTGAAATGGATGACGAACTTCGTGGACATTTTTCCGAAGAATCCGACCTCTGGGCTATTAATTATTGTGTGTATAATGCAGCGAGAGCTTTGGCCGATGCGAACCGTAAAATGAAACCAACGGTTGATCACACGACCAAAAGACGTGTAATTGACTACATCACATCTGGCAGGAATTTTACCGCCAAGGTTCGAAAGTTCGCGCGCGAACTCCGGACCCGTTGACACAGACTTAGCAAGTCAAAGCTGCTGACCATCAGGCAGCATATTGTTGAGAGAATACGGATACTATCTGACGCTAAGAGAAGTCGAGAGCGGAGGGAGAGATGGGTCAGAGAAAATCAACAGTTTCTCTCTGACCCATCTCGATTCTTCCAAGACCCTCCAGTTACTGTCGACATTTTTTTTAAACGGGACAATGAAACTTTGTCTGCTTTGATACCAACGCAAGTTACGAATTGAAATAATATACATTTATGTGAATGATTTACAATTTAAGGGATAAACTCGAGTGCGAAGCACGAGATATGTGATGGGAATGTGTTCGTTACAACCGTAGGAGCTTTTACAAAAGAGACTTCACTATCACCAAATTATTGTTGTCAATGCTTTCACCTTTAGTTTTAAAAAGTCTATGCACAAAGATATGAGCGCGTAACGCGAGGTAAGTACATTATTGAGTGCGAAGCGCGAGAACCAACAGTCGCTTTACAAAATTTCGAAAACTCTTTTTTTATAAAGCTACGTTATTAGCTTCAGTAGAATTTAAATTTCTACTTTTTTATCAATAGATAAAATACATGTCAGTTCATTTCCTTCAAAATGATTCGGTGGGAACTTTTCGTACTTGATGATAATAGTGTAACGAGTTCGGCAAATAAAAATATCTTGATAAGCATTAATTCTCATGTTCATTTACCTTACACAATTTTTTTCGTCACCTTTTTGTCACCTATTTTTGAGGATAAAAATGTAACTTTTCACTATTTTTCAGGGCATGATGATTGAATTAATTATAAAGCACTATTATCAATAAATTATAATATACTATACTTAAATTTGAACTGAGACAAACAACAAGAATTTTTTATTATAAAATTTGGTAGTATCAAAATGAAAAAATGAAAACATTGGGAGTTACAGGATTTTTATTCAGAGCTTTTTATTATTTTCAGTTTCATGCGTAAAAAAATTAATATAAATATATGAAAAACGTATCTTAATAGAAAATGGTGCAACATATTCCCTGGATTTTGGTAGAGTTTAAACGAGGCTGAAAAATTGTAAAAAAATATGTAGTCATTAGTAATAACCGTAAACTGTGGCCAAGCGGCGAATATGTGGGGGAAAGCGGAACAACCTTAATTCTGCATTTAAAATGCTACATTGTTTCCTCTGTAACCATAGCAATTAAAGTTCAGTCGTTGTTAGTTACAATGCCGTATATTAGGGTGGTCTAAAAATACTTTGTAAAATTTTTTCCCCTCTAGAGGGCAGGACAACTCCCCCCCCCCAGCGGGGGTCAGCGTTTCATCGAAACTTGCCAAGTTTTTTAGGAATTTAAGAGGAATGTCTACGAAATAAAACTATATTAATAACTTTCACTTCCAAACCACCCCTACTCTTCCCGTTGCGCCCCAAATATGACCCAAAAATAAAAAACTACATTTTTACGTATTATTGTTACTTTTTATCATTTTCTGTTATCTTTTTCATACTAATAATTACTAATACACAATTTTAATATTTAGTATGACTTTTAAAAAAAATTTAATTGTTTAAAAAATTTAAATTATTTTAAAAATTATTTATTCCCCAGAAATGTAAAAAATAATCGTATTTTCTGATTAAAATGCAATACTTTGTCATTGCTTGTAGCAACAAATTTTTCTAAAAACATTATGTAAACATTTAATTAATTAATTTTGATACATTTCTTCTGATGTTTAACAATTTTCTATTTGTTCAAACAATTTTTATTTGCTCAAGCAGTTATTTTTCGATAGCTAAAAAAATGAAATAAAAAAGAAGACATGTAATTGATTACGATTTTAAAAGTATTTTTGGAAAATTAATTAATTAAACTAGTTATATTTATTTAAACAATTAAGAAGTGGTAAATTTATTATTTCTATGCACTTTACAGTCAGAAACGTACCCGTGCAGAAATTGACCAACTTATTCCCGAGTTTCGGTCTGGGCCCGATCGGATTTTCCACATGTGGCTGCAAGGAGGCAGATGGTGTGGCTCGCGTCAGAATCATGTCGGGTCGAGTTAGGTTAGACAAGATTATGTCAAGTTTTCTGTTATCATCGTGATATTTTTTTTCTTTCCTAGTACTTAACATGACAAAAGCAAAAAGTAGATTGCGAGTTTAGAATCACAGAATTGTTGGTGCGATTTCTTATATCCGCAGTGAAGGCAAAGGTAAGCTTTAATTAATTCGCTAGAAGCAACATCACAATTCATTTTTAGCTTCTGAAGATTTCCAGCAATACATTCGAGAAAGCGTCATCATTTTGAGCGCATTGACTATTTATGTGAAAAAAATGTTTTCCAGCTTTTTAGAATTTTATATTTTGTTGCTCTTACTCCACGTGCTCCATGTGCATAAGTAAAAAAAAATTATTTCAAAGGAATATTAAAAAGATTCAAAAATATTTATAATTAAAATTTATTTGTGTTTGTATATGCAATAGCACTAAATTTAAGGATTGTTTGTGAAAGCATATTCGTTTTTTCGAAATGCAAACTCTTATCGATAAATTCAAAAAATGCAAACAGATAATGTAAGGTAGAATATTCAAAATGAGAAAATTGAGGGGGCCATATCTGGGCTAGATCGGGGCCCCATTTGGGATGCCCAGATGTGGGCTCTGTCGGGTAGGGCGTTTCATTTACGGTCTGGTGCTAGACACATTATCCCAGCGGGCTCACATTTTTCCGGGTCGGGGCCCGACCGGCGCCCCACCAAATTATCTGCTCGGGTAATTGTATGTGTTCTATTTTATTTTATTATGCAATTATTCAACAAAACGTAGCGTAGGATACTAATACAACAAAAGTTGTAAATCGCATTAAAATACACATTTTTTGTTTTAAGAATTTTTTCTACGAGTGAAAGCTTCCGAGAAAATCATCTCTTTATCATGATTTCCATCGTATCTCCATTTTTTTCGGTTTGATACCTACTTACGCTCTTCATCACGGGAAGGTTGGAGCAGCATTATAGAGGATCAATCATTTTCACCGTTTCCGATGAAATGACCAATCCAAAACCGTGGTAAAAAGCAGTTATAAAAATACTTCTTCTAGCTGCTGCGCGTGCGCAGTTCTAGCAAGATTACTTTTCGTTGCTGTTGCGCTTGCGCATTTTGATGTAGAATTACTTTCCATTACTGCCGGAATCATAACTTCAATTCATTATGATTTCACGCTCGATAGAATGAACGTGAGTAATAAATATTGATTGGAAAAACTCGAAGTGATAAGTTACTATAAATGACTGATAAATTACCATATATTTGTTACAACAAATATCGTGTGCAACTGGCTCTGAAAGTAGACAGTTGCAACTCTTGTGAAGTTTACAGTGCTTACCATCGGCTCATCTTCGGGTTGCTTCCGATTCGTCTTCGGCTTGTTTACACCTCGGCTTCGATTCGCCTTTGGCTCATACTATATGCTATTTTATAAGGATGAACTCATTAACACTTTCTGATCTAAGAAAAAATGTCTGCGGAGTTATGAGTATTTGAATGTTGAATTTTTGTTCTAAAAGAAAACACAAGTTTTCTATTTAAACCTCTATAACTTTTGATCCATTATTTATCCAACATTATTTATGTTTTCTCCACAGATCCTCATGAGATGAAATACTAACAACTATGCAGAATTCTTTGTTCAAATTCCCTTTAGAAAAACAACTTGTTTAATCGCTGAGATATTTTACTACTTCAAGTGTATGCATGCTTAACTGATTTGAAACGGATCCGGTCTAATATAGTAATCTGAAATCTTTTTAAACTCGCAAATCCTTGTGATATGTTATTCAATTTCTTATATATGAAAGAACATGCACAGTAAATAAAGTGCTCAAAATGATACCGAAATCAATATCATTTTGATATGCAACAAAAATGATAAGGAATTCAAGAGCATTTTGATCGGCCGGAGTGAATGATCAACTTTTGAGAATATAATGATCTGATTCGGGATCATGTATAAAGTCAAACCAAGATGGCTGACGTTCTTTGAGTACTTTACCTCATATGCAAGCTTTTTATGGTTTCTGATCGTGCAGTGTAATTGAAATGTTGAAAAAATAATGAAATCTGGTAATATAAAATATCACCTGTTAACTGTAGTTGTCACTTACGTGCCGTAGGTACAATTTTTAGGGTATGTCGTTATGACATCGGCATCAAGAACTAGCGACCATTTTCATTATAATCTCGAGAGTCAAATGATCGTTGAAGCAAAATGCTCTGCATCAAAATTGATCCTTTTTTAACTGTGTGCAAGTGTAGATGGAAATTATAATAATTTTAGGCCCTGCTATAGTTTTCATTAACCAATGATATAGTGAAACCATTTTATCAGAAAAATGATAAATACAATGAAAAACGTAAAATACTCGTAAAAATAAAGACATTTTATTCTCTTACGTGATTATAATTAAGATAAAGTCACGCAATTACTATAGTATGGTTTGTATAGTGACAATGAGCTAGAAAGATGATCAAAGTTTCTTGGAGAAGGTCACACGCTTTATAAAGCACATGACCCCTGTCAAAGTATGTAAAGTGGACAACTATCTTGAAGCAAGACCATCGATACACACATTCAATTATTTTCTACACTGAGAAAAAAAATAATGTGACGTCAACAAAATAATTTGGTTGAGAAGTTTTTGTTCTAGTTACAAAAATTTGGTTGCCATTACCAAAAAAGAAGTTTTTCTAACCAAAGAATTTATTTGGCTCAAACAAAAAATTTAGTTAACCCTGTTTGTTAACTCTACCAAGGAATTTCTTTGAGCTAACCAAACACGCGGCCGCGCATGCGCCCTCTTTCGAATCATGAGGAACAGCGCCGCCACAACTCCACCGTCCATGACCACATGTTTAAAATGACGTCGTGCTAGGCGAAAAACGCGTCTCTGAAATTCGAACTTCAGTTTTGATTTAACCGTGCAACGAAATAGTGTCAGGGAAGCAATTAATCGGATCTGATTGTACCAAAGAACCAGAATGGCCGATCTGAAGACGCAACGGATCTGGGAGGAATGGGGACTAGAATCTCTAGTAGACACGTTCCGAGGTAAGTGATGAAATCCTGTCTTTTCTAGGTTTTATTAAGATATTAGGCATTGAAACCTAGAAATATTGTAATAGATAAACAAATAACGAATTTTTTTCTTATATTTAAAATAAAATTCAAGTTGGTCCGCGAGAAAAATCCTTTCATTGTGGTAGGTTAGATTCCTATGGAAAGATGCTTCAAGGTCAAGATTCGGCCTTGGAATTTT
>NC_046662.1:89268406-89269755 GCF_010883055.1 Belonocnema kinseyi
GGCGCATACTTTGAATAAAATATTTGTTATCATTCTCTTGAAATAAATGTGTTTTTTTCTTGAAAAAATACCGGTTTCATATGTATACACCTGGTATACAAAATGTAAATCATTCATCTGAAGGTAATAGCAGGTTAATATTTTCAGTTTTACAATTATGTCATACTCAATATTCATAGTTCGTGAATTGCCGCATTATAGCAAAAAGAAAATCATTTAGTAAAAAAATGCTAAATGTTTACTTGTAAAACAACATCTTGATCAAGACTTTTGACTTGCTGACATGACCTCAAGCTAAAGAACGGTTTATGAAAATAATAAAAACAGTATCAAGATTAATTTCAATGTATTTTGGACAAGGCAGCAATACGTTTATTAATAAAATTTGGTTATGTTAAAATTATTCGTCTAATAATAGCTCATATGTATATTCTCTACAATTTTTTCTTGAATTTGATTGAAAGTAATTTGTTTAGTAGTAGCTAATTAAAGAAAAAAAACTTGCAGTCTATAGTTTACGATTGCTTAGTAGCATAGACAAAAAATATCGAGTAAAACTAATTTTTCTAAGAAATCTATTGCTGCCTCGCCCAAGATGCATTGAAACTAATTTGGTTCTATTTTTTCTGCTCATCCTATAAACCGTTCTTTACTTGCAGGTTATGTCAAGTAGTTGAGATTTTTTGATTATACCGATTACACCTAAATTCTGATACTAAAACTTATGAAACTAGTATAAATCTTCCTCGCAAGTATGAATGACATGCAAGTTTGAAAAAATGATTTTGATTTTGTTAGTCAAGAAATTATAACCTCAAATACTATAGTACACTATTAATTAAATTAAAAAAATATGTTATTCAGGTCTTTATGGAATTTGAAAAAACAAGGGGATAAATTTTATTGCTTTCATCGCTATTGGAGTAACATATGAAAACTTGAATAGCGACGAAAGCAAGAAAATTTGTGCCTTTGCTTTTTTTAAGTTCCATAAAGACCAGAATAATATATTTTTAAAATTTAATTAATAGTGTACTAGAGTATTTGAGGTTATAATTTCTTGACTAATGAAATCAAAATCATTTTTTCAAACTTACATGCCATTCATACTTGAGAGGAAGATTTATATTAGTTTCATAAGTTTTAGTATCAGAATTTGGGTGTAATCTGTATAATCAAGGAATCTCAACTACTTGACATAACCTGCAAGTAAAGAACGGTTTATAGGATAAGCAGAAAAAATAGAACCAAACTAGTTTCAATGCATCTTGGAAGAGGCAGCAATAGATTTCTTAGAAAAAATTAGTTTTTTTCGATATTGTTTGTCTAATAGTAGTTATTTGAATTAT
>NC_046662.1:89269855-89275206 GCF_010883055.1 Belonocnema kinseyi
TTGTGTTTATCGTATCTATGTTCTTATTATTAATAATTTTAATTTCCTAATTTAAGGCGTTAACTTCTTTATTTTTATTTGTAAATAAAATAAAATATTTTCTATGTGGGAAAAGAGTTAAAAGAAAAAAATATATTGATTCAATGAAATGCATTTTATTTAAGGAAAATACTTTTAATTAATCATTGATGACCTGAAATTTAATTGTAATTAATTAAAACACTTCTTCTTAAATAAAATTAGTTTCATCAAATGACTGCAATTTTGTTCTTTTAGCTTTTGTTTCACACACAGAAAATATTTATTTTATTTACAAAAAAGCTTTCTTCTCTTAACAAAATAATTGTATTGCTTTAACAAAATTATTTTGTTGAGTCTGCTTAAGTTTGGTTTGTTCTACAAAAACAAATTTTGTTGAGCCTACAAATATTTGGTTCGTTCAACATAACTACTTTGTCAAGTCTACAAAATTTTAGTTGAGCCTAAAAAATAATTGTATTGAGTTTACAAATATTTGGTTCGTTTAACCAAATCAATTTTTTCAACCTAAAAAACATTTTGTTATGCCTACCAAATTTTTTGTTTAAATCAACAAAACGGATCAAAAAAAAAATTTGGTTGCCTCAACAAAACAGTTTTGTTGCTTCTATAACGATCAAAAAAATTAGTTGGGGCAACCAAACTTTTTTTCGGATAACCAAACATTTTCTCAGTGTAAGTATACAAAACTTTGCTAGTATTGAGACTTACCAGTCCAGACATATGAGCGGGCCTTGACATGCGTTTTTCCAGAGCGACGAGGTAAAACTTAAGGGAGGGGGTAAGGGTTATTGGAGTGAGGTCGCGATAAATAATTTCCATGCATTATACTCACTGAAATACCCGGCACGCATGTCCCGCTAATTAGTTGTTACTGATATTAATTAAGAAACATTGTCGGTACGTGAGAATTGCATTTAATTATAAATCTAATGAAAAATTAAATTCGTGTTAAAATTTTACTCTTGGTAGAGAGTTTATTCTGGTCACTGAGAGGTAAATTGTACCTGAAAAGTACAGCAGTGAATCAAATTGACAGTTGTCAAAATTTATACCTAATAATCTAAAATTCATTCAGTTAGTCTACACTAAAGCACAATGTTTCGCTTGCTTTTCGGGTGTTTTCTGTCTTGCAACTTTTTCTATTATGTCAATGTGACATTTTATTAATGTACGTAAATTTGACATTTGAACAAACACACTTCAACATGAAGTAATTTCCCTTGCTTGAAAATACTTTATCGTTGATTTTCACCTTCACAGTAAACCCAAGGAATTAATTTTATCTTTAAATTATATAAAAACGCTGCAGCACGTTTATCTCATGAAAGATAAAATCTATCCGATGAAACGTAAAATTTATCTGACGCCAATATTTATTTGACATATGTGATATGTCAAACGGCTGCGCCTAGGTTCACCGCAAAAATGTCCTCCATAACTTCGAAAATCCTCGCGGTATTCATTTTTTTAATCGTCTCACATTATTTAAATGATTTTAACCAAAAAATTATTCATAGGCTGAACTATGGTTAGTTTATAGTGATTGTTTTTTAACCTTGATGCAGCCGTTGGACAAATCGAATATGTCAAATACACATTTACGTAAGATAAATGATGATGGTTTATGGAAAAAAATGTTGAAAAATTGAGATCTCATAAATTTGACATTTTATTACTTGATGGTTCTTTTCTTTTCTGAAAGGAAAGCGAACAGATCAATGTTTCAAATTCAAATATTAAAAATTGTCTGGATAATTTCATTGCTAAATCTTTGAAAAATTGTTATTTAGTTGCAAATAAAATAATGTTAGGTTTAAATAAGAAAGTTTCGATAATATACCGAAAAAATACTGCTATTCGTAACGAAATTTCGGTACACGTAGCCACAGCCATTGAATAATCTTAAATTTTAAATGTAAAAAATTGTCTGGTTTTTTAAATGATTGAAATCGTTGAATATTAAGTCTTCCAGACTTGATAATTGCACAATTTTCATTTAAAAAATTCAAAATTAAAGAATGCTGAATTAAATGCCTCCAAAATAAATTCAAAATAATGAAAAATAAAGAAAATTCTTTGTGCAATTGAAGCCTTAAAAATTATAAGATTTTAGAATTAGGCATTAAAAAGTAAATTTTTTCTTATTTGAAAATATTACTAAATATGGAACATTTCAAACTCAGCTTAAAACAAAGAAGAAAAATTGAATTGAAAGGCTTAAAATTGTCCGGCAATGTCAACAATTATTGGAATCATAGCGATTTTGATTCGTATTTTTTTTTCACTTTTAATTGTAATCTCTTAAAGTTTTCCATATTTTAGTCGAACATTAGAAGAATGATTATATTAAAATTGAAAAATATTTGATATCAACAATTCAAGAGGGAATAATCATTTTAAATGAAGTGTGACAAATTAAAAGATTTGGAACTAAAAAATTTAAATTGTGTTCTTTAAAACTAAAATAGATAAAAATATAACCATCTGATGTTAATGCCTCAGTAATTAAATAACTTTCTTGATTTTTGAATTTTTACGTTTTTAGAGTTCTGTATTTTCATGTTGAATGATGAATTTTCCTTTTCCCTTTCATAAGTTTCAGGTTTTTAGTTGTAAAGTTCTCGATTCAAAATGATTTTGAACTAATATTTAAAAATTCGTTCTATAATGGATTTCTGAATTGTTTTTACTTGTAATGTTAAGAAATAAAAACGCCGATATGTGAATGCGCTTTAAAAATGAATGAATTACAAATATTATAATTTTATAATTTCATTTTGAAAATGACTAAAGACTTCAGATTTTTAAACAATTGAATATAGTTATTTTGATCATGTAATTTTCAAAAACCCGTAGAATAGAGTTTTAAATAATTTACGGTCACTTTTAAGTGGTGCATATATTGTAATAAGTACGAAGTCAGTTTGGAAAGTCAAGTGGCATTGACTCAGCCGGAAATCATTAGCCTAGGTCCGTTACTATCTCTTTAATGTACAATATGTATAATATGACGTACAGTCTCTGAGCAGTTTGTGCGCCAACCTGTTGACCTTCCCGATTAATGGGCGACCGTAAATATTGATGCATTCGGGTAAACTAATTGTGCCATCATTTCAAATGAAGGTGTGGCGCAGTTTCATGGATTATTTGCTTAAACTTTAACTCGAGATAACTCTTCTTTAAACAATTCTTTCCTTGTAAAAAGATTAACAAAATTAAAGTCAAAGTTTCACTTTCAGAACGTCTTTTGAGGGCATTTGAGAAATTTTTTGGTCTTTTCCTAATATCCTTCTTAACGGCTTAAACTTAAAGGATCTTTTATGTTTGTGCATAGACTTCTTCTTTCTTAAAGCGATCAAAGTAATGGCGAGCAAAAAGTGGTCGCACCTGCAGCTTTTAGAGTTTACCAAGTTGGGAAAAGGTTCTGCATGAATTAAACGTCTGCTATGGACATTTCGCTGCCCTTCACCCACATAATCAAAGAAAATTCAAATGAAATTAAAGGATTGTTTAATTGAAGGCTAATTTAATTCATTCATTTGAAATTCAATTTATGTCAATTATATTTTTCAAAATGCAGAATTTTCACAGAACTGAATTAATATTGCATATTTATAGAAAAGTAATATGTTGTATATGTAAAATATGTACCTTGAGAACAAATTGAATTTCAAAATAAATGCCCTGCTAATATGAAACATTTTTGCTATATTACTTGCAATCAGCCAACATTATTACGATTGACGTGGCTTTAATTTAACGAAGTGTCACGCGGTCCCGAAATTCGGGATAAGTAGTGAAATATTTTTCAAAAGCTTGGCTGGTCGTCCTGATTTTTTGGGACGACCAGTCCATCCCCTTTTCTAACTCCCCCCAATTTTTCGGGAAGTCTAGACTGCTTAGACGCAGCCTTAATTTAAATTTAATATAATGTTGAGAAACCTACAATCCTCCATGACAGAAACTGCGTTTGAACTTTATTCTTCAACTTGTGTTATAATAATTTTTTCATCAAACAAGTGATTCGTGCATAAAATTGAAAATCGGTAAAGACGCGATTATTTATCATTCGGCTATTTTCACTCTTTCTCCCCTGAATTAGTTCAGTCGAAGCGAAACCATGTCAAGGTGGTCTTTGTTCTTCATTCCACATCGGGTCAACTAACGGCCAGTCACCTATTAATTATGCCATTATATTGCACCACGATACTTATAAGTTTGCAACCGCTAGAATGTACACATATGAACATGCACTCTCGCTGCCGCTGTCAATGCAATTTTTTGTCGGTCTCACTTTAAGGACACGCGACACTCTCCGCGCATGGAGGCGTAGACTTACTTTATTTTTGAGAAGTGCAAATGTACTCTGCATAAATGTACAACTAATCAAAAATGTGCAGGTGGTTTACGTCAAGACCGGTGAGCGACCGGTGCGCGTCTTGTAACACCTGCTTGACCGAAATATTTACTAAAACCTTATCGGGCACACTAAAAAATTTTTTTTTTTTTTTTAATTTGCATTATACACAATTAAAAATATATACGAGAAGAAAATATGAATGTTATTAGTCTTATAAGTATTTAGATGGTTTACTTGTAGAGTTAAATCACTCATTTTAACTTTTTAAGACATTTCAACAAATTTTTATTCAAATTTAGTTTTTCTGCGTTAACCCCTCCCTCCATGCATCGCAAATTATCACATACCCCCCCCCCACCACCCTGGCATCGTGACGTAATATTTGAACAGCCACTAATCCTAATAGGGTAGGGTGGGGCGAGATGAGCATAGGGGGCAAGATGAGTCACTTAATTTTCTAGTAGGTTATCATTTATTTTGTCAGTGTTTTTATATTAATAGCAGGAAAAACATTATCAAACTTCTTTCTTGATAATTTTTCGCTTAATGTTTAATAAATCTGAAAAAAACGAAAGTAAAAATTTTAAGACCTGTATTCTACTGTTTTGCATTTGTTTAGAAGGTTCAAGAATCACGCAAAATCACATATTGGATGTTTTTCCAGTGGTTATTTGGATAGCTTATTTATTAGACCGTAAGTTTTCAATAGATTTGTATATAATTGTAAAACGGAAATAGGTGAAATTTTGATTTGACTAAAAAGTGGCATATGGGGTGGAATGCGCCACTGTTCTGGGGCGGAATGAGCCACCTCTTCCTGTGCATTAACCTAACCTCTTAGTGTAGCAGTTACCAGGTGTATACATATGAAACCGGTATTGCCATCTAGCGGCCAGTAGGCACACTTGTAGGCACTGTCGGAACTTACCATTTGTGCTAATTGGCGTAT
>NC_046662.1:89275306-89285838 GCF_010883055.1 Belonocnema kinseyi
GGGCGCATACTTTGAATAAAATATTTGTTATCATTCTCTTGAAATAAATGTGTTTTTTTCTTGAAAAAATACCGGTTTCATATGTATACACCTGGTAGTAGGTTAGGATGCAATGTTTCATATTATCAGATTGAACAGGGTGTTAATAATAGTGTAAACATATAAAAAACTAATCTTGTCGACAAAAATTCTCAGAAAAAGTATGACAGCAGCACTATTTATTATATGTATGATAAAATAGTATGAGTTGCTGTCAACCAGAAGAGAGAGCACTGTTTTTCTGTGTGTATTGCTTAAATAACTTTGTTTGAGAACTCGTAAAATGCTTTAAAACTAAGAAAAAAATTCTTGTGGTTTAAAAATACGGCAGACGTTTAAAAAAACGGTTTAATACCCCCAATATGTATGAAATTCAGTGTCATGTATCCATTTCAGTAGACAAGTCGAGTATTTGGGAGTTTACGTATTGTCGAATTTATCTTTTGCTAAGACAATGTACATGGTCACGTCGAAAAATTGTTATATTTATTTCTGTAATATAATTATTAAAAGATATGTGGATATAATTCGTTTTTCTATTTACACTTTATAGTGTTAGTTACGGTAGAGGATAGGATTAAAGATTGCATCATTTTGAAGTTAAATATTTTAAATTTTCCGTTCAATTTTGGAAAGATATATATAAGATATGTTTTCCTTTTAAAATACTTAAACTTAACAAGAGTCTTAATTATAAATAATATATAATAAGTCATTTAATTAAGTGACCTATCTCGCCCCAATGCCTGGCTCATCCCGCCCCAGGCATGAGGTTGTATGAGCCAAGCGCACTTATTCTTTATTTTCGTTTCTAATTCCGCATATACTTTTTTAGTTTCTTTTATCTTGGCAAAATTTTAATTAAAAATGTTTGTAGAATATATATAACGATTTACTTTCAAGCAATGAATTAGCAGATTTTAAATACTGGCGTGAAAAGGACAGCTAGGCTCATCTCGCCCCACCCTACGTTATTAATGATTAATTTTTTATGTTAATTTCCTTTTTTTACATGCAAATCTGATTAGCGGTATAAAGCCGTTGGAAATCAGAAAATCATTATGGGCTTGTGCCAAAGGGTTCCGGAAGTGGGGGGGGGGGAAGCAAGGTGTACGAAACGAGGCCTGAGCAAATAATCTGATGCGTGGCGCATGACCCACATTTGGCATTCGCAGAGGGAATATATTTTAGCAGTCATGTGCCAAACATACTCAGGGTGCTCGACTGACGTGACGACCCAAAAAGCGGGTAATGTTGCATTACCTATATAACACCTGGCTACCTTCCACTTCTTTTTGAGACTCATTGATGTGATGGCAGACGGTTATTTAATTGATGAAGGGGTGCGGCACATTGTAACTCTGCAACTCCCACATTGAAATCCCTACACCGCCAATTTTTCTCGTCTTCTTTCACATACAAATATTTTAAAAGAAAGTTTTATTTTGAGCACACAAGACAATTGAACATGCTCCAAATTCACATCGAACTAAAAACGTCTAATCTATTGAACCTCTCTCTTTTTTAACACATAAAACAATAGTTCGTTGGGATAACAAATAGATTAATAGGACGAACTACTTTAGATTCTCATATATGCCGCCGTGTGACTCACTACTTCAAATAGTAAGTCATACTAAAAAATTAGTAATTCTGAGTACCTAAAGTTGTAATATCTTAAGTATTAAAATTATTATAGTTTTTACTCCTGAAAGTACAGTGAATTAGGTCTCGCTAATTTTAAGTCTCCCTAATTTAAAGCCTCGCTAATTTTAAGCATCCCCCCCCCCCCGCACACGGTTATTTTAAGTTTCGAAGTTCTGGCAACCTCCCACCAAGGTCCCTGTACGCGCTCCTCGGCGCCAGTAACTGACCAATTAAAAAAGAGGACCAAAGAGCGGGAAATTTGAATGGAGTATTTTAGCATAACAAATTTGATTACAGGTGGCGCATCGATACTAGGCCGGGCAGCCAAAGAACCCCGCTTGCCAAAAATCACTTTCCAACTTGCGCTAGAGGAGGGGGCCCCTCCAGCCTTAAAATTATCGAATCATTACGTTCCGCGAAGCTTAAAACAATCGAGACTTCACTGTACAGGCATATTATATAATATCATCTTTAGGTTGTTCCGTGGCCTCAAGATACGCCAGGAATTTGCATGTGCCTGTCGTCGTGATTTCGCCATGCCCGGTGGCCACCCATCTCAAAGTCGTAGAGACGTAGCATAGGTGTGATTTGCCGTGGTTCTTCTAGGAGCCAGAGTCATTTTTATATATGGCAGTTGCTTCCAGTGGGATCCTGGGGTGGGCGTTTAACCCTTTTTTTAAATGTATACACATATATCAATTACATCAGTCATTAAAACTCAATTTCCCCCTAATGTAATTATAAAAACTTGGAGAATTCCCAGTAAATCAATAAACCCAAACGTAAGTAAAAAAATAATTAATTTGAGCTCTATGTCTCACGAATTAAACAATTTTTACTTGCCGTACAGTTTTTTAAAATAAGCCAGTGTTCTCCAAAGTCTAAAGAGCAAACAATGTTAATTCACAAAATGATCGTAGCTTCGTCTATCTGCGGATGCGCGGTCGCTTGATTGGTACAAGGAACCAAATTCTTTCACACAAGTAACTAACGGTACTTGAAAAATATGCTTGTTTTAACCAAATAAATTGTTTTTTTAACTAACCGCTTCTTGAGTGATAACAACCACATTTTTGGAATTCACAACTACATTTTTGTAAAACGAACAAAAACTGTTTAACAAAATTATTTTGTTATCTTAACTATATTTTGTTCTCAACATATACTCTTATACACGATGTTCACGTTGGGTTTAAAAAAATTTAAATGTAACTGACGACCACTCGCAATGTTTTAATGGGATATGTCGTCGAATGACAGTATAAGTCTTTTCCAACAAAATTAAAATACGCCAGGAAGTTCTTTTTTACGTTAATTTTTCCATTTTTTAGCAAAAATAAAAAAAAATCGAATCGCGATCTATCATTAATATACTATTAAAATAACTATATATGTAGCAGTAATATGTTACAAATTATCATATCATTGTTTGATTTTTTATTGACTATTATGAAAACATAGTAATATATTTAACAATTTGTGAACAATTATATAAAAAAATAGTCGTAATAATAGTATTCTTTATTAATAAACTTTAATAATATATTAAAGAAAAATCATGATTCGAATTATTTATTTTTAATTTTGCTAAAAAATGGAAAAATTAACGTAAAAAAAAGTGCTTCGTGGTTGGATTACAATTTTTTTAAACCCACCTGAGCTGCCAGTAAATTTACTCATATCGAATAGAGACATCGTTTTTTTTAGCACTGCGCATCTGAACTTATTTAGCATGGAACAGAATCATCAAAGGCTCCAGAAGGCGGTCCATGTCAATAACTGGAATTCGTGCTTAAAACGTTCTAGAGAGAACTTTTCAATTATTCAACAAAAAACTTGATTGATTTTAAGTTTTAACCCTTCGTTTCACCTCGGATAACGTTCTCGAGTTTGGTCAGTGGTCACCCTTGGCAGGTGGTCAACCTAATATATAAAAGAAATGCCCCAACGGCCATTCTCATCCGAACCTTGGTATTTAGTATCGAATTCAAGCGTTGTAGAGTCTAGACTCTCATTTTCGTTGTCTCGATGTCGGTCGCATTGGTGATTGTCCCTTCGCCTAATTTCCCCGGACGTGGTGCATCCGACTTTCGATTTTCTGTGGACCACCCGAACTAGAACATAACCGCCATAACCACAAAGAGAACCACGATGAATTTAAAGGTAACTTGATATTAAACCGGGCGTGTCAAAAACTTGTGTCTGGGATGGTACAATCTTTGATAGCAAAACCAAAAATCCTTTCTCTTCATTTCGCTATGCATTTATGTAAACTACTTCTTTAAACTTCATTTTTACAAGAAAATAGCAAAGACAATTTTAGACAACATAAGAAAAGAAACTTTATTTATTAAATGAAGGTTGATACAAAATTCTAATGTCAAATTCCCGGACTTTCTCTGTCTTTTTCTAAAGCATTTATTTTTTATTTTTCCTGAACGTTATACATTTTTCTTTCATATTAAATTTTCAGCCAAAAAATTGAAGTTTTAAACAAATAGTTTAATTTTCAAAAAAAGGATCAGTTTTCAAACACAAAGAATAATTTTTACCAAAAAATACGAATTTTCAACAAACTAAAAATCTATTGGAATTACAACGATGAGTGATAAGCCAAAATAATAAATATTTAACAAACTAATTCCACTTTCAACTAAGTAGTCGATTTTTTAACGAAAAAAGATGAATTGTGAACGAAAAATGTCATAGTAGATATTTCGACAAATAATAAGATTAATTTTTAAGCAAAAAGTTTCATTTCTATAGTCAAGAAAGATGAAAATATAGACAGATATAGCTGAACTTTCAAGGCGGGAGGGTGCTAAGAGAAAATCTTAGGGTATTTACCATTGGACAGGACGGTGGGGGAAGGTGGTAACATTTTAGATAAACGACTTACGTAATTTGTGAATAACCACTAAACTTCAACTTCAGTTTATCGAGAATTTTCTAATCCTTCTAAGTTTTTCCTAAAATTCCCTAACTTCCCCTAGCCAGTTTTATATTTACTGATTTTTAAATTCCCTGCCTTTTCAGAACTCCGTGAATTTTCAGAATTCCTTGACCTGTAGCAACCCTATAAATGTTGCATAAAAAAGAAAATATTAAAAGCTGATATTTTCTTTAGATTGCGGCAAATCAATGAAACCATTAAACCCGATTGACACCGCCACGGTCATTCAGTTGCAATGGTCGGGTTAGCATCGCTGTAGCCAATGTCAATGTCAGCCGTAGGTTAGACGTGGCAAGGGTAGCTACCCCCAGCACGTTGCATTGCGTCACACGAGCGTCAGAGCATGCTATACCCGAGCAATCGTGATACCTATAGATATACCAATCGTCGTTATTCCTATCCAATAGAATAGCCCCTCCGAACCCACTGTTAAGAAATCCAGCAAGCCACACCTTGTGTCTCAATGTCGAGCTTTTGCGTCACTGAACCTGTTGATTTTACCAAGAATAAACTACTAGCTAAACTCTCCATAATGGAAAATACCACAATCCCGCCTCAATCGCGATAGCTGATCAGTTCAACCCTATGGCTAGTTCGATTGAGTCATGAAAGTGAAGTCGATGATCAAGCTATCATTATAACCAAGGTCAATTCACCTTCCACCTGCTGACGACAAGCATTGAACTTTTCAAGAACATTCAGATAATCGTGATTTTATTTCTTTTAAATGAAGGAAACAAATTTAAGGCGAAATTTTAAATTAGACACCTGTTAAGTAGGAATGCGTTAAAATTTATTAAAATGATTTTAAATATGGCGAGATTCACAATGTACTCTTTAAATCTGAATCAGCGAAAGTTCGCTGAATCTCAGCTATAAGTATACCACTGATTCAATCAGTGTATATACGCTGATGAATCAGTGGATGCTACGCTCTGTAACGGCCAAATCCTATTGATTCGTCAGCGTATATATATATACTAATTGAATCTGTGGTATATTTATAACTGAGAATCAGCGAACTTCTGCTGATTCTGATTTAGAGAATTTTGAATCCAAATGAATGAATGTCGTTTTCTTTTCGTTAACGTTCGATTTCACATGAACATAAAATATTTGCGTCTCACTTCAATCCTGCTTATGACGATGTCTGTCAATGAATGAATACGTTTTAATTCTATGTTTTTTTTTGCCAAAATTGAATTCATTTTAATCTATTTCAATACACACTGTACATTTAAAGTATTTCGCTGGCAGACCGTGATTGTGGCTTACGCAGGTTAGGGTGCAGTTCAAAACGGGTCGAGCGAGGTTACCTTCGATTAATTCGAAGATTTGTATACCTATGTATTTTGACGCACTGATCACGAATATGATAGTGGAACAACCCGCAAATTTGATTTTCAAGGTTAAAACGCCAAAACACTAAAAAATATTTATGTTTTTTCGTTTATATCAGTCAATAATAAAATTTTATCAAAACGTTTTGAATAAAAGTTGTAGTTCTTTTAATAACGCACGTTTTATGTTGAATAAGTTTATACCCTGCGACAACTAGTGTTCGAGAAAATATACGATAAGTATGAAAAATTACAGAAATGCTGCAAAATGTTTAACAGGTCAACATAAATTGTATGAAAAAAAAATAAAAATTATAAAATTATAACAGCAGTACTGCACGGAAATCATTTTCATTCCTAAAGTTGTACATCAACTTTCTATGCATTCACATTACTTGAAAACATTACTTTATACAAATTATATGAATTTCTGGATTAGTAACATAGATTAAATGCTTTTAATATTTTCCCGAACATAACATCACTTTTAAAATCTCATTCAAAGTGTCCTAAGTACGTTAGTCAAACAAAAGACATTCCAAAAGAATATTGAAAAGGTTCAAAAATATTTATAATTGAAATTCATTTATGAATGGGTGTGTCTGTGCGTGTAATAGCTTTAAATTTCAACATTGTTTTTAAAAACATAATAGTTTTCTCCGAAATGCGAACTCGTAACGATAAATTCAAGGAATATAAACAGTTCAATAATGTAGAATATTGAAAAATTAAAGTTTTGAAAAACGCGCCCCACCAAAATTTCTGCACGGGGTTGAAGGAAGGTGGGTTGAGTGTTGGGAAGATAAAGAATAGGGGGTAGCGGGGTATTGAGACTGGGCGTACAGGGAAAGGAAGGAGAAAGTGGAGGTGTGGGACGGTTTGAGTATGCACAGTATAAGGATTGGGATAGAAATATCATAAAAGAATGCGGTATGGGAGGTGTGTAGGACACATGTAAAGGGGCTGCGGAGGCGGTTGAGAGGGAATAGGGGAAAGGTGTATAAAGAGAGCATGATTGACAAGTAAACGAACACTGTTAGAAATTTCTATAGCGATTGTACTACGTTGTGGCCCAATAGCCGACCCAGTTGATTAGTCGACTATCTGGCCAATCGGCTAATCAACGCTGAATAGTCGACTGTATACCTGCACCTGCTCATGTTCTTCTAGTGGACGGATGAAGGCAGCCAACAAGCGACCAGTTCGCTATCCGACTAGATTCTAGAACGTTTCAGCCCAGTAGACGACTATGTATACGGTTCATCGCATTGAGATTTTTCATTTGTTTTTCATGAAGATATTCTAAATAAAATATAACAAAAAGAGTTCCTATTAGAAATTGTAAACTATTTACAATTCAAATTATGTAGTTATGTGACACGAGATGCGTTAGTATGGAAATCTTAAATAAAAAATTATCCGATTCTTAAAATAGGCATGGAAAAGTACAAAAGAATATTGTGTCTTTTTCAGTGCTTTCTTATTCAAGATAATTAGAAAATAAATTACAATCTTTAGAAACATCACAGAAATATTTTTTAAAAGTAATTGTTTTTCTAATCTTTCGTTACATTTATCTTCATTCATTATAATAAAGTGTACAATTGTGACAAAGTGAATTAAAAAATAAACTAGCTTCAAAAAAAGCTATTTCAGGTAAAAACTGGATAATTATAATCTGAAAGATTATGGAGTCAATGGATGGCTCCTGCAAGCCTTAAAAACAATATACACGAGTAGCAAAGTGAGTCTAAGGGTAAATAGGCAATTGAGTGAGAGTTTCGATATTATTCAAGGAGTTAGACAAGGGTATGTTATGTCTTCATGGTTATTTATATTATTCATGGACAACTGTTTAATAATGGCTCTATTCGACGAAGAAGGTATTGATCTCGAAAAAGTAAGGGTATGTGGATTAGCATTCGCAGATGATAAGGTTGTTATGGCAGAGTCAATCGAAGACTTGCAAAGAATGTTGAATAAACTGAATGCAAGCATGAAGAGCATGGGCTTCAAAATTAACGCAAATAAAACAAAAACTATGGTGTTAGAAGGAAAGAGTGAGAAAACACTATGCAATATTGTATTAAATGATGAGAAAATTGAACAAGTTGATAAGTCCGGATATCTCTGTAGTTTATTTACTAGGGACGGGAAGATAGATGAGGATTTAGATAGACCCATAAACGAAGGTAAGAAGGTTATTGGTAGAGCAGGGCCCCTTATCACAAGTAAAAATATATCAAATAAAGCTAAAATGGCAATAAATAATTTTACATTTGTACCGACTGTACTATACGGTAGCAAGACATGGACCTATCAAGAAACAGATAAAGAGTAAAATTAATGCAATTGATATGAGATTCTTGCGCATAACATGCGAGAAAACTCTAATGGACAAAGTGAGTAACGAGATAATTCTCAAAGAATGTGGTGCAGAAGAAAGGCTAGTAGAAACATGGGAAAGAAAGCGGTTAAGATGGTTCGGGCATGCTGAGAGAATGCCAAATGAACGACTAACGAAACAAGTGTATTAAGGTAAAGTAAATAGCAGCGTGTCCGGAGGTAGACCGCGGAAAGAATGGTTAGAATGTGTGAATGAGACCCTAGCTAGAAGAGACATAAGAAGCCACAAAAACACGAGAGCCAGCATGAAAAAAATCCATGGACATAAAAGAAGCTAGAGAAGTATGTCAGGACAGAAAAGTATGATGGCAAATAGTTAATAATAATAATGTCAGTGGAGGGAATGACGCCTGAAACAAAAGACCTTGGACACTAATAGACCTAAGCGGGGAACCTTACATAACAACTTTTTGCGGATCTTCACTTGGGGTGATTGCTAGAGAGATTGAGCAGCAACCTGGGTCGGAACAGTGTTGCGGAACGAACGTGTTATTTAAATAAATAACACGAGAATTCTGGAGCAATCTAAAAATTGTATATCCCTTTCTCACATTACTCCTTTCCCCACCGAGTGAGACACGCCTATCTTCCTTTTTCGAGATTCACACCTCCTTCGTCGAAAAGAATCATTCTCAAACACTTGACAATGAATAATATAAATAACCATGAAAACATAACGCATTCTTGTCTAACTCCTTGAATAATATCGAAACAGTCACTCAAATTCCCATTTACCCTTTCACTCGCTTTGCTACCTGTATATATTGTTTTTATAGCTTGTAGGAGCCATCCATTGACTCCATACTCTTTCAGGACTTCCCAAAGTTTACTTCTATCTACCTTGTCAAAAGCTTTTTCTAGGTCAATAAATGCACAGAAAACTTTTTTTTCCTACTCTCAAACTTTTTTCTGTGATTTACCTTAAGCTAAATATTTGATTCGTACATGACCTTCCTCGCATAAACCCACTTAGGACTTCCCAAATCTTTGCTTCTGTTTCTTTTATTACCCTAAGAATAAGTATTTTTGAGTAAATTTTACTTACGGTACTTAATAAGCTAATCCCTCTGTAATTATTGCAGTCACTTTTATCTCCATTTCATTGGTATATTAGTACGATAATCGCTTTTTTCCAATCGTCTGGGACATCTCCCATCTCGAAACATAAATTTATCAATTCGCACAGTCTATGTTGTATGCGCCCGCATTGATACAGTCTACCCCTGCAGCATAATAATTTTTTTTAAGATTTCCATACTAACACACTTCGTGTTACATAACTAGAAAAATTAAATTGTGAATAGCTTAACATTTCTAATATAAACTCTTTTTATTATTATTTATTCAGAATATTTCATAAAAATCAAATGAAAAATCTCAATCCATAAAATATATGATGAACCGTATGCATAGTCGTCTACTCAGTAGACGACTGGGCTGAAATGCTCTAGTCGAATAGCCGACTGGTCGCTTGTTGCCTGCCTTCATCCGTCCACTAGACGAACTTGAGCAGGTGCATGTATAAAGTCGGCTATTCAGGGACGCTTAACCGACTGGTCAGTTAGTCGGCTAATCAGCTGGGTCGGCTTTTAGGCTACAACAACTATAAATGTAATCGAAGCAATATGCATATATATATAGTAAATTTAATATATTATTATCTTGTAAAATTGATATACATGTACAGTAAAACAGAGTGCGTGAAAGTTTAAAGTTATGTGATGCACCCAAATTTTGTCAAATATTTAAAACTTAAGTAATTACCCACAATTCATTGATTAAATTCATATGTATAATCAAAGTGCAACGTACGAGTTGAATGTTCTTTAAAATGCACTGTAAATATCAGAATTTTAACGTGGAAACCACTGTTTATAGGTTAGGAGACTTCATTATTCGCGTAATTAAAATATTTTTACTTAAAACACAGAATAATTTATGTTTAGCTAGAAAAAAATACGCCCGCTGCGCGCGCGGAGCTTTGCGCCACGTGTGAGCGCGCCTAAGGCGAGCGGGTACTTTCTCGCGCTCGTTTTCGTACGTTTAATGCATATACCAGGTGTATACATATGAAACCGGTATTTTTTCAAGAAAAAAACACATTTATTTCAAGAGAATGATAACAAATATTTTATTCAAAGTATGCG
>NC_046662.1:89285938-89290807 GCF_010883055.1 Belonocnema kinseyi
ACGCCAATTAGCACAAATGGTAAGTTCCGACAGTGCCTACAAGTGTGCCTACTGGCCGCTAAATGGCAATACCGGTTTCATATGTATACACCTGGTACTTTAACTACATTTTTTCAATTATCATAAATATTTATAACTTAAAACGAAAACTGTGATTTAAACTCCAAAGGAATTACAACCATAAATTGTAACTGATATTTTTATTCCATTTGTTTTTAAAGAAGGTTCTCAAAGCACATACGGCTTTGACGAATATACATTCTAATTACGAAACTCGCGCTCAATAATTTGTGTCTAATTGTAAAACTTAATCAAGATAATTTGTAAATCTTGCTCAAACCTACCAAAAACAACGTTTTAAACTTACGGATCTCTTAAAAACATAAATTGCGTATTTTTCAAAATGATTCAACTTTTTGAACTTTCGTCTAATTCAGAAATTTCATGAGAATAGCTTTAACATATATATCTACACACACACACACACACACACACATATTTAATATATAGTAGAAATGTGGATTGATATTTCTTAACCTAATACATTTTTCTTCCTTTTTTCGAAAATTTTCAATATGTTGAAAAGCATATAAATTTTTAATTTTTCTCATAAATTTTTTTTTATATTTTGGAGAAGGTCAAATTTTTTTACTTTTTGTCTAATCGAAAAATGTAACTGAGATAGTCTTTAAGTATATTTGATATCTAGTGAAGAATTTAAATGAAATTCCCTAATCTATCAGAAAAATGTTTTACATATACAAAAATTTTGTTTAAAAAAAAATTTTTTTTAAGTTTTTATTTTTGAATTTTTATGTAGTATAGTAATAAATAAATAAGTGTTTCTTACAATATAATAACAGAATTTCATACACAGATAATTTAAAAATAAATTCCTAATATCCAACTTGTCAGAAATAAATCTTCACTTCTAAAGAGAAACGTGACTCGATTAAAAGCGATTATGCTTTTATCCTCTCGAACGTGAATCTCTCTGAATTTTCCAAATTGAGAAAAAAATAATTGAGAAAAAAGTAAAGCATCGAGTACTGTGTACACTAATGAGTACTAAGTACAGTAAAGAGTAACGAGAAAAGTTAGTGAACAATAAATTCAGCTAGGATTTGCGGAGTCTAGTGTTGCATCCTCCAGAGAATAAGACCTTGAACTTCCCGAAGGCGACCTTGACACGTGCGAGAAATAATGTAACTACCCTCGTATCATTCACCACCCTTTCAAGCTCGAGCTTTACCTGTCGTAACTTTCTAGTTTATAGAAACTTTGTAAAATATAATCGAAAGAGGAGAGAGTGGAGAAACAGGGAAAGAGGATCTTTTAACTCAAAGGGATAGATTTAATAATCAATTATGCGAGGAGAAATTAAAAGAAGTTGTTGCAAATGGATCTTTTAAGTCCTTTTATTCATGAAAGGCCTGCATTAAAGTGGAAAGAAATTGATTAGATTTTATAAGGGAAGGTTTTGGCATATAAAATATAAAGTAAAATGGTGCAAAGTTTAAGATAAAGGAAGTGAGCGGGAGAACAATTAGATTATTTAAATGAGGTTACATGACTAAATTCGGCTGTTTTAGCAGCGTATATACGCTGATTTGTATTAGCGGTATACTTATCCCTGCCTCTGATTTGGAGAGTGCTTTATCTTGTTCTTGTATTCAGTTTGGAATGCAGTCTCGAAAAATAGAGCTTTATTTGTCTTTATTTAATAAATGCCTCAGTAAATATATAGCTCGATTTTCTAGATATGAGTAAAAAATCAAATTTAAATGGTAAAAAAAGGTGTGTCCTTAAAATATATAAATTCTAGGAATCTAAAGATCCTAATTCTTTGTTAGAGAGCTTAGGTTAGATAGATATTTCTCAGGAACGAATCGTAACTGGCGATTTCAGTTGACCTCGAACATCACATTAAAATACGATCCCGGTTGGTATTTCCGAACTGACTTTTGGCGAATTCAAATGGGGATTGGCGTCTTGTCAGTTACGATTGTTTCAGCCGACAGACCACCTAACTTAAAAACTGATCGCATAGTTTATAGAGCATTCCAGGAAGAACTGAATCACCCAAAATATAAGGGACTTGTTCTACTTGACACGTAGGATGAACTCTGAAAATAAGGTGAATTTTCATGACCCCTATCAAACCTATCAACGTTTTTTCATGTTATTAATTATTCTTTGTTGAGTCCTCAAAGGTAAAGTGTTAATAGAAGGAGACTTGGTAACAATAGTGCTGTCGCGGATCAAGTATATTAATAGCAGTCTCGGTTAATTTACAGGCGAGAACGGTAATTGTAATTCACACATAGCCGCAGGTGAACGCACAATGCAGTATATGTAGTATGCACGCTGCACGCAACGGGTATTTAGTGTCTCATTGTTTTTAAGTGGCCTTGCATTTTACTTTTATAACTTGTCAGCTTGAAACTTGCACAAGGAATCCAGGGTCACCATGCACTCATAAATAGGCCAAAAAAGGAAGTAATTGGAATTGGTATTTCGTATTTCATGGTCAAGGTTTTCTTCAAAAAATTGAATAAATTATTTACTGTACTTTCCCTTAAGAGACTTCAATCTTTATTATTGCCTTATATGGATAAAGTTAATATCAGCTGTCTATCAATGGCAGCAGATTATTTCAGTCATGGAGCAAAAATAGTATAATAAATAAATTTATTTTTATTTGAGACAGCTTCACACTCTAGGACATAGACTGGCAATATGCGCGTACTACAGCAGGCGAAAATTACATTGCCAATTAATAATATACAAATATAAAACAAGATTAATGTGATTTTAATTTTAATTTGTACAATTTAATCACTGAAAAAATAATATAAAAGGCATCGCTTTATTTTTCCTGCAATTTTTTTTTATTTTTTCACAGATCAATGTTGAAAGGAGATTCTGGAAAATTGTGAAGGAATAAATGCTTTTTTCAAATATTACGCCTGAAATCGCTATATTCTCACACTCCATGCACAATATACTAGTAAATTCTTTCAAATTCTCTAAACTTTCATGGAATCTTCCCAAATACTCCGAATTCCCTGATATATCTGAGTTCGTCTAAATTCACTGTATAATCAGAAGTATAATTATTTTGAAGTCCTTCGAATTCCTTTAATTAGAAGAATTATCTCAATTGCTTGAATTTCCTTAATCATGTGAATACCTTGAATTCGTGAAAATGACTTAATTCTGAAAATTGTCTGAATTACAGGGATTTTATGAATTTAAGGCATTCAGAGAATTCAAGGTATTAAGAGAATTCTGAATTCAGAGATTTTCAGGAATTTAGAGAATTAAAGAGATTCAGAATATCCCGGGAATTTAAGAAATCTAGAATATTCAAGAATTTCAGTATATTGAAGAGATTCAAGGAATCCAAAGATTGTAGGAAAATCAGAGAATTTCATTCATAACATTTAGGGAATTTAAGGAACTCAGAATATTTCAGGAATTTGGGTATTTAAAGGAATTCAGGACATTGAAATAATTACAGAAAATTTAGGAATTCAGGGAACTCGGAAATTTCGAAGCATTTCACACATTCAGAATATTCAAGGATTTCTAAGAATTGAAGGAATTCAGAGAATTCAAAGATTTTCAGAATTCATAACATTCAAAGAATTCCGAAAAATCCGGATTATCAAGGATTTCCGTTGTCATCCTCATGTCTTCAATTATTATTCTTATTCAAGGTAATGTACTCAAAGCAAAGTAATTTAGATTTTTTATCTCGGTCTTATGATAGATAAAGTCCAATATGTCGAAGGCATTTATTAGATAAATGGTTATGAGCAATAACACTTTATTAAATTTGACACAATTAAATTTATTCAAGACACTTGGAAGACAGGTCTATACTGGTCGACATGCGATTTTAGACTAAAAAAGGAACGTGCCACACGTAACACATGCAAATACCATACATATTTTCATCCATAGTTATATAGTGCAACTTCTTCCTGAATTATCAGAATATATAATGTGTCACATATGAATTAAATACTAATAAACGAAACCGTTCTTATATCGGGGATCGAGTGTATTTTTTCAGCCCTTTTTTGTGGAAGAAATTGTTTTATTTTTTAATTACCCCATATCCTATACAACATATATTTATTTTTTTTATTACACCATTAAGCCATTTCCCTTTCGGGGTAGGCGAGACTCACTCGGTTGGGGAAAGGAGTAGTGTGTGGAAGGAATAGAGATTTTTCAGATTAATCCAGAATTCTTGTGCTATTTAAGTAAATAACACGTTCGTTCCGCAACACTGCTCCGACCGCATGGTATGCGCAAGAATCTCATATCAATTGCATTAATTTCACTCTTTATCTGTTTCTTGATAGGTTCATGTCTCGCTACCGTATAGTACAGTCGGTACAAATGTAAAATTATGTATTGCCATTTTAGCTTTATTTGATATATTTTTACTTGTAATAAGGGGCCCTGCTCTACCAATAACCTTCTTACCTTCATTTATTCGTCTATATAATTCCTCATCTATCTTCCCGTCCCTAGTAAATAAGCTAGCAAGGTATACGAACTTATCAACTTGTTCAATTCTCTCATCATTTAACAAAATGTTGCATAGTGTTTGCTCACTCTTTCCTTCGAACACCATAGTTTTTGTTTTATTTGCGTTAATTCTGAGGCCCATGCTCTTCATGCTTGCATCTAGTTTATTTAACATCTTTGTAAGTCTTCGATGGACTCTGCCATAACAACCTTATCATCTGTGAACGCTAACCCACGTACCCTTACTGTTTCGAGATCCACACCCTCTTCGTCGAAGACAGCCATTCTTAAACACTTGTCCATAAATAATATAAATAACCATGA
>NC_046662.1:89290907-89309873 GCF_010883055.1 Belonocnema kinseyi
TCCTACTCTCAAACTTTTTTCTGTTATTTGCCTTAAGCTAAATATTTGATCCGTACATGACCTTCTTGGCATAAACCCACTTTGGACTTCCCAAATCTTTGCACTCGCTTTTATCTCCCTTTCTCTTGTATATTGGTACGATAATCGCTTTTTTCCAATCGTCTGGGACGTTTCCCATCTCGAAACATAAATTTATCAATTCGCACAGTCTATGTGGTATGCACGCGCCACCGTCTTTAAGCATTTCAGCGTTAATACCGTCTACCCCAGCAGCCTTACCGTTTTTCAAGTTCTTAATTATATCCCTAACCTCAGTGACACAGACTTTTTCAATTGAGTTTTCCATCGCATCGTGTTCAACACCGCAGTTGTGGTGTCCTATAGCTTCATCTCCGAATTGTCTTCTAAAATAGTCTCTGAAAGCCTCTAGTATTCCGTCCGCATCATATACCATTTCCCGCATATTATTTCTCATGTTGACAAATTCTGTACTTTTGTTTCCTTTCATTTTTTTATAAAGTAGTTTCCTGCTTCCTTCAAAGTCGTTTTGTATTTTTATCTCTTCTTCTGCTCTAATTGTGTCTTTACTTTTCTACGTCTACTTATTTCTACGTCTATTTCTTTCCTCATTGCTAAGACCTGCGATGTTCAAAGTTCTCTTGTACGCTTCTCTCTTTGCTTTTTGGGCAGCCAATATTTCATCATTCCACCACGCATCACCAGACATTCTTCCTACAACTGCGGTACCACACACTTCGATCGTACATCTAACAAAGATATCCCGTAACATTGTCCAAGCGCCCTCTATATCTTTGTTCTTTATACGGTCCTCCCATGTTGTCCTATCTATGCTTTCGATTACCTTATTTTGGAAATCTATTCGCGCATCCAGTTTCTATAGGTTCTCAATTTTGATTTGCGTTTGTTTTGCTTTCTTGGTTCTCTTTTTTCTCCATCCCCGACCTAAGTTAATTTTTGTGATCAGAAGGTAATGATCACTATTGCATTCAGGACCCCTCATGGCTCTTGTATGTTTGACTAACTCCCTTAGTCTTTCATCCGCAACAACAAAGTCAATTATACTGCGGCTATTTCCTTTAGACCAGGTGTACATGTGGATCATTTTATGCCTAAACCAAGTATTTGTAATAAACAGGCCCCTTTCTAAGCATAGACCAACTAATTTATCTCCGTTATAGTTTGTTCTTGGATCCCCAAAATTACCTAATACTCATTCTGTATCCTGATTTTGGATGCCCAACCAACCGTTCATGTCTCCTAGTAGAATTATTCTTTCCACATGTTTTCAAATGTTTATTGTGTCATTTAAAGTGTCCCAGAAGGCGTCTTTTACTTCTCTAGGATCACTATCAACCGGCGCGCAGCATGCTATGATAAATAGTCTTCTGATTCCTACTTTCATTCTAGCCCACAACAGTCTGGGAGACACGAAACCATGGTCTCCGAGATGCTGCTTTGCTCTTTCATTCAAAATCAGACCTACTCCTTGTTTACTATGTGATTCACAGTCTACCCCTGACCATATTTCAAATCCGCCTTTCAACACGCCGTTTTTTATGTCTTTTGTTTCGCATCCCTTTTTCTTTGTTTCAGGCACACATAAAATGTCTAGTTTTTTCACGTCCATAGTTTCACGCAATTCTTTTACCTTGAGATCATTTCCTTCCCTAGCATTCCAAACACCCAGTCTCCATTCGTCGCCTGAAACATGACCTTTAGATTTTCCGCATGCATGTCTTTTGTCATTATAAGTTCCAGTCCTTTCCAAGGCTATTTTGTAGTTTGTATTATTCATTGTTTAGATTATACGCCCAACTAACACTTTTATGCAATAAGTTTATTTTCTGAGTCGAAATCATGGCAAAGTTAAGTATCAAATGGTCATATGGTGGAGATTGTAGTTCTAACGTCAGTCCCACCAAAAACTTCAGTTAATAAGGGAGGGTTGGGAGAGGGGGGAGGTAGAACTGGAACCGAGAGAGTCGTCTTGGGTTTGTGTTTTTGTTTTCATGCTGAGAAGGTCACCAACCTTCAGCAGCGTTGTGATATGTGGAAGTTAGTATCCGGCCGTCTTCTCAGACCGTAACCAAAGACATATATATATATATATATATATATATCTTTTTTTGTGTGTTTATTTTAGGCCTATTTCTTTGATGCTAATTTAAATAAATTCTAATTTTTTGATTTTTATAAATTTGATTATAATTTTTGTGAAGTTTTTTTTAAATTGGCACTTAGAGTAAATTAGTCATATAATTATAGAAACTTGTCCCTAAAATTGTAACCAAAAAGAAACGGGGGCAGAGCCCATCCATGCTTACCCGGCTGCGGCCTCTGAATTGTTAGCGAAAAAAAAATATATCGACGCAGTGAATTTATTACCTTTTAAAATTTCCATTAGTGAAATGACTTTTGGGCCAATTTGAAAATATAATGGACTATTAAAATTTATAATTACTATCTGAATTGGCATAATTAAAATTGATTAGGTGCACCAATATTTTAAATTTCTAAATTATTATTGAAAGATCAACATAGAATCAACTATAACTTTCTGATAGAGCAGCCATCTCAAAAAAAAAAATAATGAAAAGACAAAGCATCAGTAAGAACCAGCTTTAAGCTGCGCACTTAAATTAATTAACATTTTTCTATAAATTGAGAAACCATTGGTGTCAAACTTAGACAACTATGATAAATACGTACATTTTCAAAACTATATTATGAGTGCAGTAATTATAAGATTGCTTCGCAAAGAAACGGTTTTTGTAAAACATCAATTTCGCAAATCTGCAGAATGTAAATTTTCTACATTTGTTGTCAAAGTTGTTTTTTTCTTTCATGAAATTTTAACATTCGATTGGTTTTCATAATTTAAATAAAAATCTGTAAGATAGGCCTCTTTCTTTCCCTGTAGGCTAAAATGCTCCTTTTTAAAGTTTAATAAAATTAAAGCTTTATAACTGTAAGATTGTGGCGACGAAGTTGGTGCTAAAAACTTGCATATGCTGAGGGTAGATTCAATTATTCCATGATACTGCTTCTGGCCTTGGCCTTGCGCGTCACGGCGCGCCATATATGTGCGGATTATTCTTGATGACTCCTGGGTCGTTACTCGACGCAAACATGTTCTTCCAGCTTTGTTATTATGTTCCTTCTTGCATTAAAAGATTTAAAAAAATTATTCCACTAGTGTCTTTTCAATTGTTCTTTTTTCTCTACAAATTATGCATTACTGTTTTATTTGCATAAAAAATGTTATTGTTTTTTCTCAGTTTGTCATCAAAGCCAATAGAAACAATAAAAATTAAATTATTTTCCTATCCTGCCAATCGTGCACGATAACCATTGAAGAAGTAACAAAATTGACAACAGAAAGATTCAAAATGCAAAAAAAAAGATTTATTTTCTAATTCGAATCCTTTTGAAAAAACGAATTTTTAACCATTCACTATAACTATATTATCAGATCAGAGATGAATCTAGAAGTGAAAATTTTTACACTAGACATATTTTTGGCCAGTAGCTTATTTTCATTCATTTGTTCAGATCCCAGCTCTGATAAAGAAAACAGCGGCTTGTTTTGATTCGTTTGTTGCAGTCTCTAAAAATAAAGATAGGGTACTTCTTCAGCTGGATTTCCCATTAAGAGCAATGTACAGCATTGAATTTTGTTTGGCGTAATTTATCCTGGCGTCGTCACGCGAACTGCATGGCAAGGTACGAATAAATACAGCTTTACCGGAACCATCTTTCATGGCAATCTTTTCACGCGGCCGTTTTCAAATTACGGAGAGGATGTACGGCAGCTCGTAATAGACGGAATACTTCTTGCCCATGCAATTCTGGTTACACATTATAATTATAAAATATTCGCCAATCATCATTCATCAATTACAATATTCATATAAATATTCAGTTGGGTTAATATTTTTTGATATGGTTTAAACCTAAAGAAAAATGTAACATATGTCCTTTTATATACTTTAATATTAAAAATGCCCTTATTAAGAAGAAAAAATGAGTAATATCATGAAAAATAACTCGAGGTCTTTAAAACAGATTAATTTAATAATAAATTTGCAATATTTCGTTTGAGGAATATTTGAGAAACAATGAAAAGCAAGACAAATCTGCAGAATGATATTTATAAACTTGAGATTTTTTCCAAAATCTTGTTATGTACACAAATCAACGAAATGAGGTCAGTACTTCCCAGTGAGTGACAAATGATTAAACAAATGATCCTTGGCATCGGGAAAGACCTGAATTTATCTTTTGAAAAATAAATCTAACTTTTTATTAGATTCCGAAGGGCCTCCGAGAATAAATATCTTATCAGTGAATAGTTAGTATATTTGCGCATCTTTTAAGTTGTCACAAGGACCCTGGAAGTAATGGAGCCATTGTAGCGAATATCAGTACTCAGTAGCTTATGGCAATACATATAAGCTGACCTTGGTGAATTATCAACAGATTTTAGTGCCGACAATCTTACACTTGTATCGGAGTCTTTGTTCGGACCAATGTATGTCGAGGCAACGATTCATATTTTATAAATATTTCTGAGCTCTAACCTTGAGGATGAAATAATGCCATCACGCACGATACAGTTATTGGTCATGCACCAGGTTAGATCGATTGCAATTGTACTGTAATTGCTACGTGACATATTCTTTAAGTTAATTTTAAAAATCACGAGTTTGCTGTCGATTAGGTAGAATACATATTTTTATTGCAAAAATGGCTATACCTCAATCCCATTCGGACATGAAACTATATTCTACATGTTTTCTAAAACATTGATGATTTTAATCCTACAATTTTAAAAGTACTTTAGAAATTTAAAAAACTCTAATATAATGAAGCGCTTCTTCAGTATAGGTATATTACAATTAAAGCGAGAAAAACAGCAGAGCTAAGCAAAATCAACCTAATTTTACAGGAAATGCAAAAAAACTTTTTAGAGGAACAATTTACAACCAAATAAGTATTTTGTTGTTGTTGTGTAGACTGCAGATGAAAGAATAAAACATTGTGTGACAAATTAAATGGCACTACATGCGCATCTAACAATCTAATCTCGAATCTGATGGAAATGTCAATGGATTTAACACTATTTAACAGTAAACAGGAACATTTGTAGGATTAATATATTTTTTATTTTTTGCTGATAATATCTCTAATTGTTAAATACATATCAAAATCCTATAATGAACAAAAAATTGTTTAAAATAATAAAATATTTTAGTATAATGCATTGTATTAGTTTGAATTCTTGGAAATTTTAAAATAGTTAAATACATTTAAACACTAAATTTGAGGGTAAAAAATTTCAATAACCAGATTTTCAGATTTAGTGTGAATTTCAATTAATTCTAAGGGAATTAATGAAAATTTTACAGATTACAAGAAAACTGACCTAAATAAAGAAAATTAAATTGAATTTTAATGAATTCAACACAGAAAAAATAACCCCTTAATTTTTAGGTAACTATTCTATGACTCTTAGATATCGAAAAAGTCCGAAGAGATTTTAGCGAATTTGAAAAAATAGTAGAATAAAAGTCCATTCATTTTTAAAAACACAATCACTGGAAAAAGTATATTCATTCTCTCGAAAAAGTATATAAAAAACCGAGCAATTCTTTCTGCTTTCTAATTTATTGATAATTTCAGATATACTTATATTTTTCAAGTAGTTAAGTATAATATAACTATTATTTCTTATCAGCTTGTCTAAAACAAGTAGAGAAGAAAATTCACCAATTTCAAATGTTAAATGTATAATGTAACATTTATATAAAAAAAATTAATTGCGAATATCTCGAGAACAGCACATTGCCAAAGATCTGATACACACTTTTGGATTCTGGAGATCATTTTCCTTTTTTAGGGTCCTTATAAGCTTTTCTTATACATAGTTCCATTTCGGATTTCCAAAATTTTGTTTTATTGACCCACCCTAACATACACCCTTCAGAATTTTCCTTGGATTCATACTACGGCGAGTAATAGATCATTACAAAATTTGTTGTATGCTAATGTAATAAAATTCACTTTTGAGTAATTTTCGAAAAAAACTGCTACAAGTTACCGGGAGCGATTCAAGATTTTATCCACTCTCGGTTAGATCAGGCTGTAGCGCTCCCTGAGTATGTTACCGAAAAGTCTGAGGCCGATTATGCAATTCTTTGTTAAAAAATATTGCTCATGACTCCAATTTCAAAATATAAATATAATATTATCAGAAAATATCTTTTATTTATATTCCACTTTTATATCGTTTTATTTGAGTCATTCCTTATATTTGAATATTTATATTGAAGACTGAAAACCTCCATTTTCATAGGAAAGAGGGTTGAAAATAAATATTTTGACTTGATTTAAATAAATTTAGTGGTGACTCTCGCATCGATTTTAATCTAATGTGCGTGGATTTTTCTAAAGTCGATTTTCTCGAGAATGGTTACTAGGGAAACTTATTACTTTAGCATCTTTCATGGTTGGGAAAGACGTGTCACTGGGAGTATGAATCCAAGCAAAATTCCAAAGTGTGTGGGTTCCCCTTGTGAGTTAAAAAACGCTAATGTTGCCCACAGCTAACATGAATAAATTTGTATTATATGACTGAAAAGAAAAGGAATCACTCTCGCTAGACTTGGTATCAAATTCTCAAACTTTCACACCATTTGCTGAGGTAGATGTTGAGGGCTTCGAATTACAAGCCTTGAGCCCTTGAGAATTGAGAGCGGGGTAGGGTTAGGGCGTTAGGCAGCAGAAACTATGCAAAAGTGAATCCAGGGGGAAAGATTGCCTTGGGAGAGGTTTGTGAAGAGAGGGGGGATAAAGGGTCCAAGATTTTGCTAACCGGACGAAGGGCCCATTAATCGGGCAAAGTGTAAAAGTCGCGAGTGGCCAGAGAGCCACGGACGAAGGGGAGAGGACAAAGGCGAAGAAGAGCCATGCTCTTTGCTTTGCTTTATTTTTGCGTCTGCAGTTGACTGACGAGTGAGCGGGCGTTGCCCTACGCACGCATCAACAACAAAGAGATAGCACGACTTAAACTGACTTCTCTCGTCTATCTAGCTTCATTGTCGTCCGTGGAAAAGGACGACCGAGAGGAAAGATATGCGCAAGACAGACTCCAACGGATAAGCCTGGATAGGTCGAATGCTAAACAAATGCACTGCCGAAAGAGGCAATTCAGTCCCCTTTGGGACATGTAAAAGATTTCTTGTCAAAGAAAGAAAGTTGTCACTAAATCCCGAGGCGTCAAATTTTGATCCAAACGTAGATCAATTTGCTTCAATGAGAAAAACAATTGTCATCTGTTTTTAAACAAAAATTGTTTTCAGCAAAATACTTAAATTTTTAACTACACAGTTCGAACTTCAAATAATAAAATGAATTTTTGACAAAGTACTTTCACTATCGCTTTTCAGATGAGAATGAATTACATTCGAACCTGGATTGTATTACGGTTTTGGGGATGTCTTGCATTGGCCTTGATACTATTACCAGGGCAGCCAAACGTAAAGAGGCAGGGCCGCGTGAACGATTTCTGTAGGATTTGGAGGTATGAAGCAATCTCTCTATCTTCACGAAACAGCGCGGACCATCAATTCTAGAAATATATGTATAGTAAATCCGAGGTAACTAATTCCCGGTTCCAGTGTAGTTACATTTTCGATAAGAAAAATTAATTTTATTTGGAAAACGTATTTTCAACCCAATGATAGATTTTTCTACCAACAGAGATGAATTCTGCAACAAAAATATAATACAAGACTTTTGAATTCTTAAAAATTTATTTCAACGAAAAATACTTAGATTTTCTTGTTGCGAAATAAGCAAAAAACGCTAAAAAGGGGAAGTTTCTTGAAAAAAAGGGGAACAAAAGGCCCCTTATTTCGTAATATTTTCGAAGGAATAAGATAAAACAATTTGACTTACAAATGCGTAACTTAATTGAATAACGGTGACAAAACACTATTCTATTAAGCCATTTTCATCAATGTTAAAAAGTAAAAACTCGACATCTGGCATGAGGTTGAGCGTTCAACAAGCAAAGTTTTCGCGGGTTATATGGCAATAAAAATAATTTGGCGTTCAACGAGGGTGGAAGAAGATTGGAGACGAGTCAATATAAAAACATTTTATTGGGTGTCTGCAGTCTGGATGCACCGCAGGCCATTCACCCCCAATGTGCAGTCAATGCCTGATGCTGAACCACCAGGGTACCATACGTGCCCGTACTTTCTTCACTTCTTCCTCCCTGACTCAAGCTACAATGCGAGCGGATTTTTATTTTAAAATAAACTTAAAAAATAAGAAATTGAGAGCAAAATCCCGGAGAACACCCTGAAAGGTGCTTGGCAAGTTTACTCCGAAGCGTTTTAGGTTTATTTCACTCAAACTAGAATAAGATTTTAAAAATGAGAATTAGTTGCTTGAATGAAAATGATTATCAGAATGAAATATACAGAACACTAATCTCGTTCATTTCAGCCACATTTATGATTTAATTAAATTAATTAATTTCACTTATATTACTTTATTTCACTTCAACTGAATTCATAATAATCCATTTCTATTTCAAGTGATTTAGGGAGCATCCAGTTACGCTTCAAGGTTAATTAAAATCTAGTGAACTTGGAAATAATTTTAATTAATTCAAGCACATTTAATTGTTGCAAACAGAATTTACTTGAATTCAAAATATTTTATATTTGCATTCAAGGTTTAATCAACAGAAGCCAAGGTTCGACAATGCTAACAAGTATTAGAAAAAATCAGACATAATACAAAATGAATTTATGTGTAATCAACAGGATTTAAAATATCGCGTAACAATTCAAAAGAAGATTACATTTTTTTGAAGAAAATGCTAAAGACCTAAAGAAAACGTGTGCGGAATTCAAATTGATATTCATCTACATCAAAAAATTCAAAATAATTTATATATATTTTATTAGAATTCAAGAAAATTTAACACTATTCGAAGATTTTTAAATGTGTTTATGATAACCCGGCTAATTAATGACGATATTGATTATTTTCAGTAAAGAACTCTGATTTGTTTGAACTTTTTTTCAAAGTAAGACTACAAAAAAATTATTTTGAAAAACACAAAAAAGATTTTTTGGAAAACCTACTTTTTGTTTTTAGTTCCTTGCATTTAAAATTTGTTTCTAATGTTTTTTTATCAGTTACAAGATCTTAGATGTTTACAACATTTTTCACTGACAGCTGAAAAAATATAATAGTAAAAAAAAAGAATTAACAAAATTCTTAATCACAAAAATAAAAACATTATAAGAATACGATTTTTTTTAAATACGCTACCTTTTTTGCATATTATTTTTGATAGCAAAAATGTTGTTTTTCCAACCACTAATAAAATACTTTTTTCGGATAAGCAATTTCCTATATTTTAATATTTAATATATATTATGATGGTTTCTACAGAAAGTTAACTATTGTTGGTTGAAAAGTTCACTATTACATTACTGGTTCGGAATTTCATTACTTGTGGTTAAAAATGTTATTATTTAGCTGAAAATTTAATTATTTTGTTGCAAATTAAAAGGTTGTTAAAAATTCATGCTTTCTGTATGAAAATTCAACTATTTTCGTAGAAAAATCATCTAGTTGGGTAAATATTAATTTCATTATTGAAAATTCATCATTCCAAGTTAAAAATTTTTATTTTTTGTAGAAATTTTTTTTTTGGTGCGTAAAATAAATTAAGTTTGTTGAAAATCTTCTTATTTTCCATGTTTTTTTATTGAATCGTTAGCGATTTTTTCGCTGTCAACGAATTCCTTCAAATCTAAAAAATTAGCGAATAAATCGTTTGAAATTGGTATAATACAAAAAAATATCTTTCAAAGAGTTTTGTTTTCGAATTCTCCTAAACGGAGAAAGCACTGATACAAGAACGTATCGATTCGAATGCGAAGCACGCAATACTTTCATGATCCATAAGAAAATTTTTGTTGTCTGAAGAAAATGTACTTAAATGAAAAAAAAGTTTCTTCAACCTAGACATTTCTTTGAGACAAGAAATATTTTCTTAGTTCAAGAAAATATTGTGTTGTCTATATTGGTAACGATATTTTCTCGATTCAATATTAATTCTTCATTCATTAATTCATACAATTTAAGATTCAATAAAATTACAGACATTTTTTCTAAATACGAGATAATTGAAGTTGCAGTTAGTTATTTTAAGGTGATTCAAATGATTTTGAATAAATTCAGATAATTTGAAAGAAATATTCGCTTAATTCAAAAATAATTAATTTGAAATCACTCCTAATTTCGCTGAATTAAAAAAACATTAATGCCAAGCATAATCTGCCAATTTCGACTCGCATTTCTCGGTCGCTTGTTGCATTGCGTTTATTCGACCAGGTGGCAAGCGATTTTGACGCACACTGATCCCCCCCCCCCCTCTCTCTAATGTAAGTTGCACGCGAGTGCGATGCACATATCCATGCAATAACACGTGCACAGTGCACACTATGTATATTGCACTGCAAGCAGAGCAGTGAAATCGCTCTCTTAGCGGTCTAGGGTGCCGCGAGCCAGAAATAAAATCGGAGGGAGAGCGAAATGCCATTGTGTGAAATGTGAATGCAAGTTTTCCGCAATGCAATGCAAGTATTTATACCCCCACCCCTCCGTTTCAGCCGGCGACGAAGTCCGATTGTTTGCGTGGGTGAACTCTCCAGAGTAGTAGGGAAACGTTGATCTTGTGTGGAAGAAAAGGTTGAGGGGACGGATGGGTTGGGGGGGGGGGTACCACCGGACGGACGTATGGACAGGGATGCACTGACCTTGGAGAGATTTTTGCGTCTACCGTCGTACATTCACCCCGAGGACGAAGCATGGTGCAACTGCAGAACACTGTGTGCTGCAGGGACCCCCTATCCCTTATACCCTATATAAAAACACCAAGAATCGCTCTCACTCTCACTTTGGCTGTTTCTTTCTCTACGCGGCCCTTCGTTTTAACAGCGTTCTTTCGTTTCGTCCGAAGGTTTGTGCTCCCTGAAATCTCTCACCTCCCAATTTTTGCTCGAGAGGAAAGACGTTGAGAGGAAGACAAAAAATGTAGCTTTGGTGAAAAGTGTTGGACTTAAAATTTTAATTTTGAACTCTCTAATTTTAAGTATCAAGTTTACTCTGATATGTGATGGAATTGAAATACAATATTATTCAAGGAAATACACCCCAATTTTAAACAATGTACGGAAACAAATTTTAAGAAATATAGTACATAGAAGTCTATTTTAAACATGAAATTTACAATAGAAATTATTTTACAGAATTAGCCGAAATTTAAAATCTTGTAAAATTTCTTTATCATTGACTTTCAATTTACCTAATACAGGGCTCATACTCATTTGAGAAATTTAAAAGAGTGTCAATGTAATAGCATAAATTTGTAAAAATAGTAGGAAAATAGAGTCATACCATTTTTTAAATAGTACATGAAAGGAATAACTATTTTTTTAAATCTGGTATTCATTATACATCTCCCACAAAATCGCGTAAAATCCTTACTGAATTGTTGAAAATAGCCGAAAAGCTTTCATATTTCTTGAAATCCTTTAAGAACCAATGAAGTCTCTCATTAAAGATTCGTGAAAAATTCGTCAATTTTTTTAAAATCCTTAATAACTTATCGTTTCTCTTGAAACCTTAGAAATCCCTCAAAGTCTCTTAAATTTAATTTAATTCCATTTATTCCTTAAAGATCCCTAGAAATCTGTTGAATTCTCTTGAACAATGTTTAACCCTTAACAATGTTTAAACCTCGTTCAATTTCATGGAATGTGTTTAAATACCCTAAACTCTTAAAATCCTTTGAAATCCTTTGAAGTTGAAAAAATCCCTTAAATCTGGCGAAATTCCAGAAAAATCATGTAAAATACCGCAAAACATCTTAAAATTTGTAATATCTTTCAAGATTCCTTAAAAAATGATGAAATCTTTGAAAGTTGCTGAGAATTTCTGAAATCCCGTAAAGTCCAGAAAATCATATAAAATCCTTTAAATGCCTTGAAATCTTGGATTTTTTTTTAATTTATTGAAATCTTTTTAAAATAGCCTAGGAGCTATGAAACTCCTTGAAATCTTTGAAATCCGCTGAAATCTGATTAAAACCCTTAGATTCTGTTAAAATCCTACTGTCACCAGCAATTTGGAAGTGAGGGGAGGCGCGGGGAACCTAATATCTCAAGATAGGCTGAACTGAATTGAATGAAAGTTAGACTGAATACAATTCACGTCATACCTAATAAGGGAAAAATACTCACAAGATCGAAATTTTTTTTCAAGGCCGGAAAATCCATGGGAAATCGGGTACTTTTCATATTTTATGAATAAACTGACACAAACTTTTAGAAATAATGATACATTTTTTATATTAACACTCAAATTTCTTGATTTACATCGGTCAAACTGAAATCCAAAGGAAAATTGGTACCTTCGATTTTTCATTTTCCTGTAAAATTGAATAAAACATGAAAAAACTTGAATTTTCAGGCTTTTTAGCTGGCAAAGCTATTGTATTTTTCTTGTTATATCGAATTTTTCAGGAAAATGAAAAATCGGAGGTACCAATTTTCCTTTAGATTTTAGTTTTATCGATGTAAATAAAGAAATTTCAGTGTTAATATAAAAAATGTATCATTATTTCTGAAAGTTTGAGCCAGTTTATTCATAAAATATGAAAAGTACCCGATTTCCCATAGATTTTCCGGCCTTGGAAAATATATTTGGATTTTGTGAGTATTTTTTCCTTATTAGGTATGACGTGAACTGTATTCAGTCTAAATTTCATTCAATTACGTTCAGCCAATCCTGAGTCTATCTTGAATCTTGGTCTATAAACAAGGAAAAACGTTTTGTACCACTGTGTGGCGTGACAAACAGCATGAGGGCCGCATTCTCAACGCGTTAGTTGCATCAGGTTGCGTCATAGGAGCAAATACAAAAGAAATTATACAGATATTCCAATTGTTTCCAATTCCTCAGACATTGTAAGATTCTATCCATTTTTTTTAAATCTTCTGAAATATTACGAAACCATTTGACGTTCCTTAGAAAGTTTTGAATCTTTTGAGATTTTCTATAATTCTACAAAATTCTTATAAATTTTATGAAATTTTTTGAAAACTTTTAAAACTTTGATAATAAATCAATCTTTTAAAACTCTGTACTTCCCAATATTCTTTGAAATGATTGAAACCCCTTACATCTTGAAACCTTTAATGTCTTTTAAAAATTCTATAAAAAATATTTGCAACAAATTTCTCTAGAAATAGTTTCAAATTCCATAAAATAACTCGAAAATGATTAAATCTTGAAATTTCTTCAAATCTTGAAAAAAATCGTAAAATTTTTCAAATCTCTTGAACTAAATTAAAAATAGTAGCATTAGCATAATTTTTCAAAATAGTAGAAAAATACTTTCATTGTTAAAAAAAGTGTTAAAAAGTGTCATTAGTGACGTGTGTCCGAGGCCTGGTAATATTTTTAAAAATTATTTCTTGTTCGAGATAATTGTTATCTGAACTTTTTTTATTTGACAAACAGGCAACAATGCTCGAATATTGAGATAATTCGATGAGTCTCATATCGAGCTGACCATATCGAAATACTTCAAAGTTTTTTGGAAACTGCTATTTCCAATAATATAGATATATTTATGGACTAGGGTTTGATAGTTATAATTAGAAGAGGTTCATTGCCATCCGAATCCAGCTGGCTGTTTATAAAAAGAACCCTTCAGGCTATTTTCTATCTCTTACCTATTTATAATATAACCTATTTATAATCGAAGTGTCTAGGCTCAGCGAAAATATTTGTGTTACGCACGTAGAAAAATGCGAGATGTTTACCCGAAACATTTAGATATTCAGGGTTAACATATTTTATATTTGAAAATAGGACAGCCATCCAAATGTTAAAAGTTAGTATCTGCATATTAGGTGATTCTATCTTACACTAGACTAGGGTGATCCAAATTTAAAACTTTAAAAACTCGACTTTCGTTTCTTGGTGATTGACCCCTCCCCCCCAATTTGTTTGTTTTCCGAAAAAAGAAATTCCTCTTTTTTTTAATCGTTGAACATTAACCCGTGCCCTCAGGCTTTTCAAATTAACATGCGATTTGAAATAAGGAAAGCTCGGTTATCGAAAAAATGGAAAGAACTTAATTGCTATTAATTTTTTGTAAATTAAAGTTTGGCCATATCTCAGAGGATGCTGTAGAAATAATTTAAACCTAATAATTTTTTATTTTGATTTTTTCAATCCACTTGCATTGTGCCCGAAAAATCCCCCCAAACATGCAAAATAACAGTTTTATGTAAAATTCATACCAAGGACGTTATTCTTGATTTTTTGCAACATAAATTACTTTGATTCGAAAAGTGCAAAGTTTTAAAGTATTTTTAACTAATTTAAAACTTATGTAGCAATGATTGCTTTTGTGGATGATTCTAAATCAATTTACTTAGATTATTACATTTTCCAAAAAGGAAAATAAATAACCAAAAAAATGTAGTGTATTTCTCAAATTGCTTCTTGGAAGTACGAAAGTAAATATTTTTGTATTGAAATTAGAATATAGTCTTCAACAAATAAGAAATTCTACATACGCTTGGGTGTAAAAGCACGCGAAAGGTCTTGAGCGAGTTTTGTCAAACAGGTCAAAACACATTCATTCACAGAAAATCGCAGATTCTCCAATGTACACCGAAATCGGTGTTCAAGTGAGTTGCAACAAATTTGAGCCACACAGCTTCATTCGGAGAATCTAGGGGAAAGCATCATTTTAACACTGGGTTTTCTCATCCAGAGCAACGTGAAGTGTCGTCTACAAACTGTCAGGCACCTATCAAGATGATTTTTTCGGGCGTTATTTGGGTGAAATAGATGTTCATAAGCACAAAGCAGGTAAGTTATGACAACAATTACCTAAATTTTAATTTCCTCTCATTTACCAGTGACTATCAGTGGCTTGGAATAAAAATTGTACTTGGCGTGATATAATATCCAAATCTTAGGTTAGTCAAAACCTGCATGACATTCAAACCACCAAAGCCGGGATATAAAAATTAAGTCGTGACCTGTCTAATGTTGCAGTTGCTGGTATCATACATGAAAAATAAGTTAAATACAATTGTGTAATATAAACAGAGATTTCTTTTTCACAATGAGTAGGGATGTAAAGTTTCATGAAACTTTAGTCTGATGAAAAGTTTCATCAAACATTGGGGGTTTCGTCAAACGTTGTAATCTTTCAAATATAGCCGCGGGAAAATTCAAACTGATTAGATAAAATGCTAACCTGACCTTAGAGGCCAAACCGATCTGTGCATGCACAAATAATTTTTTTTCTCATCCCTATGTTTCATGAAACATATGAAACTTTGACATGAAACGTTTTCACCACCAATGGTTTTCGCGTGAAAAGCTTTGAGCCCTATGAATCTAGAAACAAAATGGTAATCCCTTACTGTCCTAAGTTGATTAGTTCCTAATATCTCCAGCGCGGCGTTAGTTGTTCCAGCACTCCCTGCTTTTTTGCATTGTAGGGCACGGAAATAAACCACTTTTTAAAAGTTTCTCAATAAATAAATGGTTATTTTCATGAAAACCCAGATTGAAATTAAATCAATATTATTTATGTAATATTTTAAACCAGTTTTTCAAGAGATTTATATAAATGCTAAAGGGAAAACATGAATTTAAACGTCACCCAATAAACTTACTAAAGTGGAATATAACATTTGAATTTGAATAAAAAGTTAAAAATAATCCTTTCTATTTCTGAATCTACAACTTTACACCAGATCTAAACTAATCATTTTAGGGTTTAGTGAGTACTTACAGTCTTAAACTATTTAATGAATAATGAATAATAATAATTTTATTATTGCATTAAATAGTCCCTGAAAGCGCAGTTCAGCACTCCACAACTCTGCATGAGCCAAAATTCAGTCTCCAAATGATACTTTCCCCTAGATGGCCAGATGCGAACCTACGTTCAGAGGAATACATTTGAGACTTGAAATGCTCTCAAATGCTCATTGAAATTTAAAGAAATTTAGTAACTCGTTTTTACAAAAATTTAAATAAAAACACTTCCCAAGTGCGAAGTCACATACGGCCCAATATTGGCCCATAGTCGGCAAAAATATTGCCGAAGCTGGGCTGCCATTATCGCGCCAATGACGGCATTATAACTATGGCCTGCACTTGGCAGCCAAGGCTTGGCTGCCATTTTCGGCCCAACATTGGCCCATATTCGGCAAAAATATTGCCGAAGCTCGGCTGCCATTATCGCGCCAATGACGGCATGATAACTATGGCCTGCACTTGGCAGCCAAAGTTTGGCTGCCATTGTCGGCCCAACAGTGGGTACCAGTATTGGATCAAACCTAGCTGCCATTGTCGCGCCATTGCTGGATTGATAACTATGGCCTTGACTTAATAGCCAAGGCTTGGCTGCCATTGCCGGCCCAACACTGGGTACCAACACTGCTATAGTCTAAGGTCTAATGATATGACAAAAAAGGTATTTAAAAAATAAATATTAATTGATTGCGAGTACTTTGAATATAAATATTAATAATAATTTTTAAATAAATAACTTAAATCGATTACAATTTTTCTTCGCGTTATATTTCGTTTTTTTCCCCCGTTGTACCCTACTTTACAACTTTTTGCAATGACAGGAAATGTAATTTTTCATAAACATTTAAAGTTTTTAATAACAGAACTTAACCAATTTTATCGTGAACTTTGACAATTTTTCAATAAAATTTTTTTTTATCTTTCGGGTAAGATTAGTTTATTAGGTGCTAAAAGTGAGATTTAGCGAAATAAAATGCCGATTCTGGGCCAAGCATCGGTGGAGGATCGGCAAATATAAATAGCCAATAGAAGCTGCCAGCACTGGCTCTACATTGGGCCTATTTAAATAAAACATGGTTTGCCCTGGTAAAATTGACACTTGGCCCAGTAATGTGCCGTCAGTGGGCCAGACTTTGACTGATCATCGTGAAACATGGTTCCCCGTACTAAAAGTGAGACTTGACGTAATAAAGTGCTGATACTGGGCCAAGCATCGGCGGAGTATCGGCATACATAAAAAACCAATATAGGCTGCCAGCACTGGCTCTAAATTGGGCCTATTTAAATAAAACATGGTTTGCCCTGGTAAAAGTGACACTGGGCCCAGTAATGTGCCGTCAATGGGCCAGACTTTGACTGATCATCGTGAAACATGGTTTCCCGTACTAAAAGTGAGACTTGGCGCAATAAAGTGCTGATACTGGGCCAAGCATCGGCGGAGTATCGGCATATATAAAAAACCAATATAGACTGCCAGCACTGGCTCTAAATTGGGCCGATTTAAATAAAACAAGGTTTGCCGTGGTCAAAGTCACACTTGGCTCAGTAATGTGCCGTCACTGGGCCAGACTTTGGCTGATCATCGTGAAACATGGTTCCCCGTACTAAAAGTGAGACTTGGCGCAATAAAGTGCCGATACTGAGCCAAGCATCGGTGGAGGATCGGCAAATATAAATAGCCAATATAGGCTGCAAGCACTGGTTCAATACTGGGCCGATTAAAATGCTAATATTGGCCCAATAACTTTAGCCGACCTTGGCTGCCAAAATTGGACCAATATTGGGCCGTGTATTCAGCCCCGGTAACTCGCACGTGGGTTCTTTCAAGAATTGTTCAAATAATTTTTTCCCCTGTAAATGATAAAAAGTAATTATTTTGTGGGATAAATGATACAGTTCATGAATCTCAAGAGTAATGTTTCTTGTTTAATATATTTGTTAATTATTTAAACAATGTTATTTTTCCCCTGAAAATCATGAACAGTTATTATTTTTTGGAATTAATAATAAAATTAACATCTTTCAACATATTTAACTTTTAACGGAGCTTTTTATAACATGTGCGCCGCATTGCCCGCCGCTGCCCTACTATTATCCTCTCTAACTTTTTAAATGCACTGAAAACTTACTTGCATCAGGTTACGTCATGTCTCAAAATCGAATAGAAATCGTTTACGCGGCCCTACCTGTTTACGTTCGGGGTCCCTGGATTTATGTCAAAGGCCATAAACGAAACCGTGTGTAAATATCCCGTGTGGAAATGTTAAGCTGGCCCTCTCGAGGGCCCACGTGATTTGCCCCTTTACTATGTTGGCCCTATGTTGGAAAACTACGAAGGGCCAACATAGTTTCGACATGCTCACCTTCGAAGGCCCCACGTGGGCTGCCCCCGAAGGGCCAATGAAGCGGCCCTCTGTAGTGCCCAGCTTAGCCCCCTGTAGGGCCTACATAGGGCCTACATAAGCCCTACAGTTTTTGCCCCCTTTACTGCCCTGGAAAAGGATTTTGAGAATTTTGAAAGCATAGTTTAATTGAAAGCGATGAGCGATCATACAAAATTAACGTAGTGATATATACAAAGCTTCTTTTGTATATAATACTACGTTAATGTCTCTTCGTTAATGTCTTCTTAATGGCTCTTGATCATATTCTTCATCGAAGCCGGTCTCTTCCCGGGTTTGATTGTCAGTACCTTCCACAGGAGCAGAAGATACCGGAATCGGTGCCAGGTCCATAGAAAAATCAGACTCTTCATTCTCATTATCTATAGAAGGGTAGGAATCAATTGCATGATTGCAAAAAAGCATCTCATGAAAATAACATTTTATTGACAATAACCATGTATTATTTTTCTAATGAATATAATAAATTGAGGGTTATGTTTCTCATAAACAATTGTTTAGTTTTGATACAAATACGTGCATGAGAATCGAAAATTCTGCCTCACATTATAGGGTAGTATGAAAAAACTTCAATATTATTACTGATATGATTCAAAGGAAA
>NC_046662.1:89309973-89316160 GCF_010883055.1 Belonocnema kinseyi
CCGCTACTCCGCTCCGCGTAATACCTGATCAGTGATCACAGGGGATCAGTCCGTATTCTGATCACTCTAATTCTTCTGAACTATAAGAAATCGCATAAATATACCAGCCTTTGAAATTTTGTATGTTTTTCACGTGCAAAAAACAATAGTGAACGTTTTTTGTGTCGAACATTTTATAACAATTTAATCTGTAACTTCTTTGACATATTTTTAGAAATGTAATAAAGCTGAATAATAAAAATGTTTCTGCGTGCAACATCTCAAATTAAAACAGAAAAAATCATGATTTTTTCTTGGTGATCGGATTTGGAATTTTTCGTAATAAAAATGAAGGGGCAAATACATAAACCCTAGCGAGGGCCCAGCTGGGTATTCCCACAGTGGGCTGCCTTTATAGGGCCTCTGGAGGGCCACTAATAAAAAAAGGCGAAGCTGGGCATTTTCCACACGGGATAGTTTCCAGCGTAATATTAATTTTATTTTTTAGATCGATTTCGTTGAAATAATAAAATACTGATTAATAAGAGACATGGTGTAAGAGACATAGAAAAAAAGGAAAGATCACTTGTATATCAATTCCAAGTGAAAGATTCTATGCGCAAGACCATTTTTTAACATTGCCTCGATAATCTTTTACCTCACAAAAGCCTTAATTCTTATACGAAAAGTAGTTAAACATTATGAAATTCGAACAAAATGGCGATTCCCAGCTGTAAATTGCTTTTTGCTAAGTGGTATAAAATAAGTTCTAGTTGCTTTAAAATTGTCTAATCTATTTCAGTATTTCAGAGAAGATTGATAAGGAAGACGGTTGTTTTATTTGTATTTTTCGTCACCGATTTTATGCTTCACCCCAAATTTGCTCACTCGAGTGTGACAAAGTTGATGACGTCAGAATTATTCTCCTAACCTTGGCGAAACTTTTGCCGATATACATGAATCTAATAAGACGCGTTTTTCAGTCATTTTCGAGATAAACGACTTTGAAAAAATCCACGCACGCTGTATTAAATTTATTTTAATGGAGCCTTTTTTAAGGATGTCGCGGTACTGACTGATCCTAGAATTTTTTGTTACACACTCGGAGCGTTATACTGCCTGATCTAACTGGGAGTTGAAAGACTCTCGCATCGAAGGAGTATAAATTCTAACAAAATTCCGAAGGGTGCAGGTTCCCCTTGTACGTGCATTTTTCGCGACATAACGGAGAAAGAGACTTTAAATTATAAATTGATTGTTCTAAACACTTACCAGTGCTGTCCAATGAAATTCGGGGAGAAGCGGGTAATGCTAAAGGGCGCGCCATGCGGCGTGGTTGATTTTACAAAAATCGTATTTTGAATGAGCGAGGTTAAGTCTACTATATGTATTTATCACGGCAATTTTAAATAGTAAAAAAAATAGTTTAGTTAAAATAAATGAGATAATGATTTGGTGGCACAAACGGCTATTATTTTTATTTTGAAATATCGAAATTTTGAATATTGTATGTTCATACCTTTTGATGTTAGTTACTCCTAAAATATATACTACAATTTATTTTTTAATACTCCAAATAAATGTGGATATCTAATTTTACTTAAATTGTGCCTTCGACTGTTGGAAACTTATTTTTTATACCTGCTAAGAGCTAAAGTTAATAGTTTACACCACATTACCCATTAGGTAGGGTAAGTAGACGTACGTAGATTATTTTTTATGACATAATAATTAGGTATTTTTAACTGATTTACATTGAATTTCTCCTATGATTAAAGTGAATCTAAGACATCGATCTACGTGTTATATATTTTGCCATTACATTATCGATTATATATATTTTTATCGATTGATATGTTATGAGCGCCGCATTTACCCGCTTGTCCCCAAACTTCTTGCTATACGTATTTGCTGAATAGGCACCATGCTTCTGCTTTTCCTAAATAGGTACGATATTCCACGCACCCTAAGGTTTATAATATTTTTGTTATTATTATTTTAATATAAATTATTTTTAAAAGTAATTTTCTGTTCGTAAATGGATTCTATTTTTCACAAACAATTCAGTCACTGGTCAAATGATAAATTCACTAATATCATTTATTATTATCCCTGATCTTTTTTATCTATTCCCGTGTGGGACTACTTGTTCAAAATTTCAATCAAAACACGTTTCTGTTATCGGGAGGTCATTTGTGATAAATTAGGTTTACAAGGTATAAAGATAACCATCAATGAATCGAAATCGAACTAAAAGCATCGATAAAACACATATTTACCCCCAAAGTAGAATCGGTTAAGGACATCACTTTAGGCGATTACAGTACTGATTAAATTGATTAATTAACAACTATAGCAGTGAATGTTCTGCAGAAATTGTTTACGAAAGGAAATTTGAAATGGAGCAGGAGAAGCAAAACGATGCCAAATCCATTTTCTGACGAAATTGAGAATTTTTTTAAAAATAACACTATCTCACTTTTTTACACCTGTTTTAGTGAAAAATTATGATTTTTACATTTTTTACCCTAAAAGGTTGTAATTAAATACACTGAAATTATTTTAAAAATTTAAGAATCGTAATTAAATGAATGGATTATACTAAAATATTTAGCTTTTTAAACAAATGAACGGTCAATATAAGAACTTCACAAGTATTTAACAATTGGAGGTATAAACAAAATTAAAAACTGGTGTACCCGGGTGGAAATTTAAGCCAACGTCCGGCCATGGAGCATGGCCGGGAGCTGGCTGGGGAGCCCGACCGTGGCCCGGACGGGATCAGTTGGCGCTTTACTAGATTTAAACGATTCGAGTTTCAGTTGTATGAAGAGCATCTGTCACTGAATTACGGGATCAATTTGATTCTTTTATACTGCAGAATTGGAGCATATTAATATATGAAATTCCACAAGCCCAGCACACAGACAACATTAACAGTTTTCACGTAGTCGTTGAGTGACAAAAAAAGTATTTAAAAAATAAATATAATAATTGCGATTATTTTGAATTCAAATATTAATAGTCCTGTTTAGAGTAGATACATATCTATACCTAAATCTAACGCCTAACAGTCGAGAGTGCTAACCACTGCGCTAAACCGACAAGTTGCAACTCGTTATAAAAACCAACCTCATAAGCTACAGTTCAGAAAAGTTAAAGTACCCAATTTTAAGCTCTCTTTTTTAATTATTTATTATGATGCGGCGCTCTATAAATATAAAATACACGAACTTTTAACAGGAATATCTATCAAATGCTTTTTAAGTAAATAATTTTAAACGATTACAATTTTTTCGCGTGATATTTTGTTTTTTCCCATTGTAGACAACTTGGAAACTTTCTATAATGACAGGAAATGGAATTTTGTACGAACTTTATATTTTTTAATGACGGATCTCAGAAAGGACCCCGCACTAAATGTATGGGAAAATGGCTTTCGGTGGATTTAGCTGAAACTTTTTAATTTTTAAGGTTATAAGTGCCGGATGAAATATCCGTAAAAAAAATAACAGATTTTGTTACAAAAGCGATGTCAACGTAGAAATCACGGTTCAGATCGTGGTCTGTCATATTTTCGCCTACACCGTTGACTCATATAGCGCGCTTCTCAAAACGATCGAACGCTAAGCGCCCAAGATTTTAACTTGACTAATTAATCACTTCTTTAAAGGTAGAAATGGTACCCAAAGTAACATTAGTAACTAGTGCGCACATACCGATAATAACATTCTACCCTTCGCAAAAGGGTTGAACGCTAAGCGCTCAAGATCAGCGAATAAAACCAATCCTAGTAACTTTAGCGACAAAAGCGATGTCACTATAAGAATCACGCATCAGAAAGTAGTCAGTAATATGTTTAGCGAAACCAATGGGTTATATTGCGTGCTTCTCGAACGATCAAACGCTAAGCGCCCAAGATTTGAACTTGACTAAGTAATTACTTTTTTAAAAACAGGAATGGTATTCAAAGTAACATTAGTAACTTGTGCGCACATCCATAATAACAGTGTAACCTTCGCCAGAGGGCTGAACGCTAAGCGCCCATGATCAGCGAATAGAACCAATCCTAGTAGCTTTAGCGACACAAGCGATGTGTATACGAAACACGCATCAAGAAGTGGTCAGTAACATGTTTAGCCAAACCAATGACAATATCAGTCGTAAATTGATCTCCTATCAAGTTTTTTTTGCTTCTTCTGTACAATTACATTATTTATTTGACTTGGCACCATTCAGCTCTCTCCGCTTCAAATTCAGGATGATTGAATTAAGACATGAAAATAATACTACGTATCATTTTTCTGAAAATGGAATAAATTTCAATTTGAATCTTGAAGAACACTTGCGATCAGTGTCGAAACAATTGACCTTGATTTCGATTCAAGATGTTTCCCAATCATACAATTAGCCATGATGAGTTAATCGAATTTTATTATCAAAGGAATTGCAAAATTAAAAGAACGTCATCAAAAGATTAAAAGCGAATCTTTTTGTATGAGATTTGTGTAACATCGTATTGGTATGAGGGAAACAGAGGTGGAACGGTCGAAGTCGCCTCAAGGTCGAGTAGGCAAGGGCAACTTCAGTCTAGTCTCCGAACTGAACTCAACCGCACCCTTTAAACTCTTTAGAGTTCATAGGACCTACCTTTTGTATGCCTATCTGCTTTATACTCACCCCCCCCCCCATTGTGATCCATGTCTTTTTTCCTTTTTTTGAATCTTGTGCCATACAGAAGCAAACCTTCGAGTTAACTTTAAACTTAAACCATAAGCGCAAACATCTTCTGCGCCGGTACCTTTGTACCCTACCGACTAATGTCTCCATTGAATTTTATCAGTATGTTGACGATCTGATTGATAACACAGCCACACAAAAAAAGTGTGCGGATCTGGTAACAAGACACACGTATTCTTATGGATTTTGGGGCGCTGAATTCAAATTCGGTATCAAAACAACATTCTTTTTTGACATTTATGTGACAGTCGTCACATTACACCATATTCCCACTTAGCAAGGAAGGGGTTCTATAAAAAAATAATACAATTTTGAATTGCACAACTTCTTCACAGATCGTGTGCCCTTGCAAGTTTATTGGAGCAGCACGTTTATTTATTAATTATTTTTTAGCAATACTTTTTTACAACTTACAGCGCTGTCTAAACTATATTCTATACAGTTCACACAACCTAGATCTCTTTATATTATTCGTTAAGGTCATTATTCGTTGAGCCATAACCTCAAAAAATGACAAAAAATCATGCACTGAGGCAATTAAATTTCAAAATAATGCCAGTGATGCAAATTTTCACTTCAAAAACATGTCGACAACTGTGAAGGATCAACCCTTGCCTGATATCAACTTATTTAACATAACTTTACCCAACAGAACCTGACCTCACCCAACCTGAATTAACAGAATTTTATTGAACTACACGTAAAGCTCTGGAAGCATATTTTCCCAGTAGCCAATGTGTGCTACATCGAATGGGTCAACTCGAGCCTAACCTAGAAATAAATCTAAGCTAGCCTAACTTAACCTAACCTCACGAAACACAATTAAACTTATTGTGTTGTCCCGTTGTGTTTGCGGTACCGTTTCATTCAGCTTCGGCTTAACCTACATAGAGGTTTAACCAATCCTAACCTAACAAAACCTGACCTAACCTAACCGATTACGCTGGCAACCCTGTTCTTAAAAGTCTTAAACGTAAGCGTAACCCTTTGCATCGTTCCTTCGAAGAAAAAAAGACATGTTATAGCAGGCAGAAAATAAACTGAAGTAGGTCTATAAATCAATTTAATTACGAAAAAAAGTAAGGTAAAATGTAAACACTAAGGATAGTATAAATATATCCTTTAAGTTTAAGAAAAGCAGAGAGAAAAAATTTTTGAATAAAGCTCTTATTCATTTGCATGTTTAAGTTACAGTTCTACATTTTAATTGATACAAACATTGTCAATTTAATTTAAATGGGGTCAATTCTACTTGTAGTTCTAATTTTCATCAAATGAATAATGTGCGTCTAAATTTTTAACCACCTGTAGTACAATGAAATGAATTTTATTGTGTTACAACGGGAACAAGTTAACTTGTGTTGCATTAAGCAAAATTTCGTTAGGTTCTGTTAAGTTAGATTCATTTGTAGGTTAAGATCGAGTTAACCTATTAAATATATCACACATTTAAGACTGAGAACCGTAC
>NC_046662.1:89316260-89319691 GCF_010883055.1 Belonocnema kinseyi
TTTAGGTTAGGATAGGTTTGACCTCTTTGCAGGTTAAGCCCAAGCTGATTCAAACGGTACCGCAAACAGAACGGGACAACACAATCAGTTTAATTGTGTTTCATGAGGTTAGGTTAGGTTACATTTATTTCTAGGTTAAGCTCGAGTTGACCCATTCGATGTAGCACACATTTGCTACTGGGAAAATATGCTTCCAGAGCTTTACGCGTAGTTCAATAAATTTCTGTTAATTCAGGTTAGGTGAGGTCAGGTTCTGTTGGGTAAAGTTATGTTAAATAAGTTGATATCAGGCAAGGGTTGATCCTTCACAGTTGTGGACATGTTTTTGAAGTGAAAACTTGCATCAATGGCATTATTTTGAAATTTATTTGCCTCAGTGCATGATTTTTCGTCATTTTTTGAGGTTATGGCTCAACCATGACGTGATGGGTTATTTTTGATACCGAATTTAAATTCAACGCCCCAAAATCCATAGTAATCCGTGTGTCTTGTTACCAGATCCGACCACTTTTTTGTGTGGCTGTGTAATTGGACCGTGATAATAATTCTTTAATTTTATATTCAATTCACGCAGGTGAAAAGTTTAAGAATTATATTCAAGATTTCAGGGGCCAACTTATAATCTACTTGGTAGGTCAATTTTCTAGAGAACGGATTCAAATGCCAAGGCTCGAATTCAGAAAGTACAAGTTAGAAGATTCCATTGTTCCCAAAACTATCATCCTGATGAAAAAACTGTATAACTGCATTTTTATCAACAATGAGTATTTTATATGGTTGGATTCGTAATGAAAAGACTAATTTAACTTTGCCAATCATTATTATTGAAAACTGTAATTAAATATCGAAATAATTAGGTCTCAATAAGCATATCTACAGCGATTTACAAGAATTCCTGATAAAGAAACAATATATCTGTAGAAATTGTAGCATATCTACACAAATCCAAAGATTTGGGATAGTGCTGACCAGCTAATTCCTGTATTCAACAGCAGTTTTGTTTATTAGTAAGGATTCTCGGCAACGCCGTGCATTAATATCTAGCATATCTACAGTTTTCCATGTAAATAACTGGAATTCGCCATTTTTTGTTTTGTTTTAATGAATAGATCATGTCAGATTTATCTATGAACAGTACAGATGCAAACACGTTTTACTGAATATCTCGGTTGGTTTCAAATGCAGTTGTGCAGTTTCTTTACCAGGACGGCAGAATACACGGTTAGAAAAATCTGTACGAGGTTTAATATACATGTGTATGAAGCAAATATGCACTACCGCTACTGAAATGTAACATATATTGGTGTAGTAAATTTAACATAATGTGTATTAAATTTAATATGCAGGTCATTATAGCAATGTGCGTGAAAACTCAACATGCTTTAATTACTTTAAATCTTGTCAAATATTCTCAATTAAATTAATAATCTAGAATTTGTCGACTGAATTGTTATTTGTTATGAAATTGCAATGTACTGGTAAAACTTTTTCCTAATTTCGCTCTAAATAGTCCAAATTTAAGGCGAAAACAGTTAATTGTAGGTTAGGTCTGTTATTTATTTGCTTAATTGAACTTTTTGACTGGAAATCCAATTTTATTTCTGGTTAACAGGAAGAAGGTATCATGTTTTATTATTTACAATCGAAAATTACTGCTAAACTTATTTTAAATTTATGAAAAGTGGAATTAGCTGATTATCAGATGTATAGAAACTTGTTATTTGGGCATGCCAAACTACCATTTAAGAGTTTGAAAATTCGAATCGAGTTTACAAATTGTAAAACTAAAAATAGCAGTTGGCCGCAATATTGTAATTATAAAATTCGAATTCAATTTATAAAAGTTATTGCTATTAAACGGAGATACTAAAGCAAATGTGTTTGCATCTTTACTTATCGGACACTTCCAATATATGATTATTTTTGGAAAAAACTATCACTCTTAGGTTCTTTACAAACCTGCGAAATAGGCTAGAAAATTGATTTCCGGTACCAAGGAAGGTCGCTTTCAGTTTGAAGAAGCACTCTGTATACATTTTATAGCATAATCACAGTAAAATCAAAGTGTTAATCTAACACTAATTTCATGGTACGATACACCTGCAACAAAAATTATTCTTGGTAGTGTGAATGGCACCACTTCACAAGGTATCGTTTCCCTCGGACTTGGGGTACGAAGCGTCACCTACTGTAAATTATTTCTACAGTTTTGCGGCAAAAACAATCGACAAGTTTCGTACACCAACTACGAGCGAGATGAAACACCATCTTAAAATTACCTGAAATAAAATTGATCCTAAAGTTTTTACTGTGATTATTTTAATAAATGCAATGGACAAATGTTTTTTATAATTTTATAATTTATATATTATTATCTAACATTGAGTATTAAGGTTATTAATAAATCAGTGAAGGATCACTTAAATAATTGTAATAAAAAATAGTTGAGAATCCTAAACAGCAGTAGGCTTTTTATTCCAAAAAGTTGAACCGAATTGGCCGAGAATTAGGATGAAGAACTTCCCTATGTATATCAGAGAAAGGGTTGGTTGGCACACCCATTTTTGTTGGATAAGGAAGAGTTGGTTAGAACGTCTGTTCAGACAGTCCGGGCAGCCAAGTCCATTGGCTATAGTGACCAGTTATAATTGTCGCGTGTTAATTGGCCGCTGCAGTAATGCATTGGGCCCTCTAACTACCGAAAAGTTAGCACAGTAAACTAATTGGCCGGTGGTTCCAGATTTGTCTTCCTGGTCCATTGCGCATGCGCCAGGTTTGGAATACGCGAGTGAAGTTTTTAAATTGGAAATTGTGCTTTTTGAGGTTATCAGCGATGGAGGTATTGATGGTTTTAGTTTTTATATATAAGACCTGTGTTGTGCGTGTGTACATTGATGCAACGTTAGGGTTATGTTTTCTCGGTTCAATGCAACTATTCACGATAGGAAGGCCCCTCCAAAACAGCTGCACATTTTTGTAATTCATGCGTACGAAAAAAATCGGATAAAAACACAGCTTACACCATAATAAAACTTACTTTATTGCGCTTCATATCAGTCCCCATTTGTTTATGTGCAAAAATTGGTTCGGAAAATATCCTTCTGCGAAAGGACGAAAACCGTTGATTTTTCGCGTCATTCTCTCCTTGCTTGATTTTCGATGACGATATCTTTGAAACGAACGATTTTAAAAATTTGAAGAAAAATCATGCAAATGATTTCATATTTTGACTATAAATATGTGGAAATAAAATTATAATATATTAATAACAATTAACGTAAAATGCATTTAAACATAACTATTATACCTCTCGTAATATACGTAGTAGAGAGCTATACGAGGGTGGATTGATAAGTTTCCGGCCTGACCAAGAAAAACAACGTTTTTAAGAATTTTTTTTTTTTATTTCTCAACATAATCTCCTCCAAGGC
>NC_046662.1:89319791-89325502 GCF_010883055.1 Belonocnema kinseyi
CTATCTAAGGATGGTACTATAGAACGCCACCTCAAGGTAGGCCTAGTGGCGCCATCTCTTGGTCAGGCCGGAAACTTATCAATCCACCCTCGTATTTTGGATTGAATTGCTTGGAAAATTTCAACAAATGCAATCGAATAAAAATTAGGAATGACAATCTTGAAACATATTAATTAATAACAAATAATCCTGGAAGACAAATTGCATGGTAGTCTGGATGTGAGGGCACTATGGACTATGCCGAGTAACGAATACCATAGCTAAAGGTCACGTCAGGGGGTCCGCTCATTCATCAAGTTTTTAAAAGAGGAAAGGGTACTTTTATTTGGAGATGAAAGTATCTATTCCTGTTTTTCGTGCAGTAGCTATCTCTTTTCTATGAGTAGACCCTTCAGGTTTGGTACCCTGCTGTGTCCGAACACCCAGACTACCATGTAATTTTTCTTCGAGGATTATTTGTTATTAATTAATATGTTTCAAGATTGTCATTCCTAATTTTTATTCGATTGTATTTGTTGAAATTTTCCAAGCAATTCGATCCAAAATACAACTCTCTACTACGTATATTACGAGAGATAGCATTGTTATGTTTAAATGCATTTTACGTTAATTGTACTAAATATATTGTAATTTTATGTCCACATATGTATAGTCAAAATATGAAAGCATCTGCATGATTTTTTTCAAATTTTTTAAATCGTACGTTTCAAAAATATCGCCATCGAAATTCAAGCAACGAGAGAGTGACGCAAAAAACCACGGGTTTCGTCCTTTCGCGAAGGATATTTTCCGAACCAATTTTTTCACATAAACAAGTGGGGACTTATATGAAGCGCAATAAAGTAAGCTTTATTATGGTATAAGCTATATTTTTATCCGACTTTTTTCTTACGTGTAAATTACAAAAATGTGCAGCTGTTTTGGAGGGGCCTTCCTATCGTGAACGGATAGTAAGTGGATGGCGCCCCAGCGTCCAACAAAGTTGGCCATAGCAACCAACTTGCGGGTCAGCCTATCCAATCATTTCTCTGAGTGGGTTTTCCTTCACTCGGCGCGCTGCGAGTGGCTCATTTTTGGACGTGCCAAGACCTATCTGGTAAGACCTATCTACATGGAAAGAAATTTCGGGAGATTAATTCACGGCAGTACTCCTTGATTTTATTATGCTTTCAGATCACAGAGTCCGAGACTTTAAATCACGTGAAAATTGTAGCTCTAAAATCACGCGCTTCCACGAATTCATCTCTTGAAATTTCTCTCCGTGTATAGATAGATTTTATTTGTTCAAAGCAGTTTCTCGGTACGTAGTCGAACCCTCAATACTTAAATTTTTGTTTTTTCCTTCGAGAATATTTCTCCAAAATTCTCAAAAATCTATATACATAGGCTAATCAGGGTCTAATTATCCCATCTTTTTCTGTGTGAAAGATAAAGGTTTATGCTAAATTTGATTAATTCTTTTCTCAATAAAAAAGTGGAGTTCCGTAAAAGAATAAACCGTCAATAAATCAGTGTTGTGTACTACATTTTTAACTGTCTTGTCTGTATATGAATACCTTTTGCGCTTATATTCCGCACTGGAGTTGTGGGACCATTTGATATTCACAATGGGACAATTTGTATTCAAATACAAACTGGCGAGCACTGGACTAAGCTTTGACTCCTGTTTAGGCGAAATTATTCTTCGTCTAGACTCAAAGTCGCCGCTTTCCATAAAAGCACAGGTATCCATAAAATTATGTAGTGCCATATCGCATGCATTATGAAAAAGAATGATCGATCGATTTTAAGGGAGTTCTCGTAAATGCCAACGCAAGGGTTTTGAGAAAAAAAGATCAGCAGTTCGCAGCTATACTCGCAACAGTTCTAAGAGTAGAAAAAGGAATGTATATCTGGAGTGAAATATTCAGTGGTAAGAGTTTTCATTAAATTTTCACGACTTTTCATTTAGATAATATCGAGGGGTTCTGCGAAGAATAGGCTATCTTTTCGTTACCGTTAAGAATTAGGCTAACTTCATTTTGTATGAAATTTAGTGAACATGTAGAAGTTTTTAAATAAATCAGTCTTCTAAAATTTCTTGTTTTGAACGTTATAGGAGACTGAATTACATTACAAACTGTAATACAAAATACTGGAGTATTGAAATCGTTGGAAATGTTTCGAAAAATAATACGTTCTTTATTCCTCCTGAAAACTTAACAAAATAAAGTTACGCTAATTTTTAACGGAAACGAAAAGATAGCCTATTCTTCGTAGAACCCATCGATATAATAAACGAATGCCTTCCATCACGATTTCTAAATGGACAAAGTCGCAAAGGAAGGAAGGTTGTCATTTCATTTTTTCAAAAACAACAAGATATCGAGTTTTTCTCTGATTCGTGATGAAATTTGTACAGTATTTGAATTCATGAATGAATTAAGATTTTTACTTTGCAGAGAAAAATAATTAATACTGAGCCTTTGCTCTTAAAAATGAATTTTATAAACAATGCTTTTCATGTACGAATAAAGTACAGATGAAGCAATAAATATATAAAGATTTAAAGTGAATAAACAGCTTAAACACGGTGGTGAGTACATACCACATAGACCATGAGTATTGATAAATTTATGTTTTGAGATGGGAGACGTCCCAGACGATTGGAAAAGCAATTATTGTACCTATATACAAAAGAAAGGAAGATAAAAGCGACTGCAATAATTACAGACGGATTAGATTATTAAGGGGGGAATGGGGGATAATGTATGAAAAAAACGCTTTTTTATGAGTTTTTTTTAGAGATCTGGTTAAAGTAAATATATTTAAATGTTTTGCATGTCACAAAGTATTATTTAAAAAATAATTAGTAATTTTTTGTAGAAAAATATCGTGAAATAAGCCAGTGACAGAGAAATTTCGAGTATACTCCTCTTAAAACAATGATTTGCGGTTCCAGCGATATCTCAACGTAAATTTATCGGAAATCAAAAAAGTTGCAAAATTTGGTTAGAATATAAGTTTTTCCTCTCCCAATGATTATTTTTAGGATTTTTTTTTAAATTTTTGTGATCATTTGAAGTAAAACATGCGATTTTGTACGAAAAATTTCGTCATTTTTTAAGTGAAAAACAACGTTAATATAAAAAAATTTAAACGAAAATATCGTTGGGGGAGGATTTTTATATGTAAAAAAAGTTTACCAAGTTTGAGAAGGATCCGTTCAGTAGTTTTTTTAAAATCACTGGAACGGACTTTCAAAAAGTGGTTTCGAGAAAAACTCGTTTAAAGTTTTAAACATAGAAAAAGTGAAGAAAAAAGTTAATTTTTAACGATTTCAGCTCCGTCTTCGGGGAGAGTTGGCTTTAAATCTATAATTTCAAGTGTGTTCTGCTTACTTAATATTTTGACACAATATTTCAAGAATATTTTACAACAAAAAACGAAAAAAAAAAACAATTTTGCAATTGCTTATCCCCCATTCCCCCCTTAAGTATCGTAAGTAAAATACACTAAAAAATACTACTAATGCTAAAAATAATACTATTTAAATAAATAACACGAGAATTCTGGATCAATCTAAAAAATTTATGTCCCTTCTTCGCATTACTACCCTCCCCATCGAGTAAGTTATGTCTACCCCGAAAGGGAAATAGCTTAATGTTGCAATATTATTAATAATAATTATAAACTATGGGTAAGAACGCGGGAAGAGTAATAGGTTCTTTGCTTGCCCATCTACGCCTGCGCATACAGTTCCGTTTCTTTTATAATACAAGAAAATGCACTCACCAAGTATTTCAGGTCTTCATGGCTTAATGAGCATTCGTCCACCTTTCCTCTAAAACTGCATTCATTACCATTCATACGTATTTACGCACTCACTTTACAGAAATGAAAGTGGGTACGTTTCCGTGTACACAGACTGTAAATCCAAAGGAGAAACTGGTTAAACATATTGGATTAATCCAGTCGCACGGTCTTTGCTTCAGACTAATTTCCCATATAAAGCAGGAAATATTATGTGAAGGAAAGTCGCCGACAGGGGCGCATTAAGAAATTCTATAGATATTATAGGTTTAAGTATTGAGAAACTTGATTTTTTCAATGGAAATTAGGAAATCCAAGAAATAGTTGGAAATCCCTGAGAAAATAGTGCCATTTGGAGTGACGCTTTGAAACTGAAACTGCTACTAAACAAGATTGCTTTTCTTAAATTATGCGAAGTTTTTATTTTTTATTTAGTATCACGTAACCCCTTTTGTATGGGTCTGGAAGTTTTGGACCCCCTCTTTTCTCACGTAATTTTTTCGACTGAACAAGATGATTTGGGGGTGAGAGATTTCGGTAAAATCTTACCGTTTCTTATTAATTTCAAATTAGTTGAACTTTGAAACAAGTAGTTGAACTTTCAAGCAAATAAATGAATTTTCAACGAAAAATGTAATAGATGATATTTTAAATTGAAAAATATTTCATTTTAAAGTAAAAATACATTGTTAGAAAGATCTAATTGAAATTTAAAATACATGTGAGTAAATGTATATTAACGTCAGCAAAACAGAGTGCATGAAAGCTTAAAGTTCTTGAATGCACACAAATCCTGTCAAATAACTCAAGTAATAACCCAAAATTCATAGACTAAATTCTTATTTATAATCACAGTGCAATGGACGGGTGGAATTTTCTTTAAAATTCGCAGTGAAAGTCAGAATTTCAACGTGAGTACCGTTATTTTTAGGTTAGGTGTCTCAATACGACGCTTAATTGAACTTTTCTACATAAAACCCAGTATAATTTATATTTGACTGAAAACAAAGTAATATGTAATATGAGAAAGCGGGGTATCAGCTAAACTAAGAGACCCACTCTGTTGGTTCTATCACTAACTTGTAGCCCTTGAAAAAAGAGTAATTTCGTGGTATAGTCCATTTTTCATTGGGCTTCTAAAGATTATAGGCGAACTTTTTGTTTGTCTAGAGTGATGGGGATTGAATAACTAAGTAGGAGAATATCGATAGTGTTGAAGTTTTTCATTGTACAGGTCAGGCATAGTAAGTGCATAGTTGCACGGTGTGGTTCTCATAATATGAGACACCTGTGATTTTTATAGCATTGTGGCTGCGCGGAGGAAATTGGTAACAAAAGTGTTTGTGACTACTGCAAAAACTAAATATATCTAAACAGCAGTAAATTTGTACTTCGGAAACATACAATGAAGTTTTTCATTAAAAATAATACTTTATTTTGCATTTTATTAGCTATTTCCGGGGGTATCTCATATTATGAGAAAAGTTTGACGAGTTTGAAAAAAGCACTTTTTTACATTTTTTGTATTTTCAGAATAAAAAAATTTTTAATAAAATTTTTTATTTGAGTCTCTTATGACAAACTAAATTTCCTTTAAAATGACCTCTATTACTTTTAAATTCAGTACATAGAATTCCGACAATCACGCCAAACAGAGTTGGCATCTCATATTTGGGTACTATGCTCTAGAAATGTATAATAATGTATATTAAAATTGCAAACATTTTTAACATAGTAGTTAAATTGCACCAAAAAAATAAGAATTATCAACAAAATATAGTTGAATCCTGATAAAAAGAGATATTTCGGGTTTCACTCGTGTAAAAAACTACTACGAATTGTTTGCCGACGTTTCGTGAACATTGCAGTTCACATCTTCAGGTACCCACAGTTTCAGGTCAGCCCTGAAGATGTGAACT
>NC_046662.1:89325602-89347574 GCF_010883055.1 Belonocnema kinseyi
GAAACGTCGGCAAACAATTCGTAGTAGTTTTTTTACACGAGTGAAACCCGAAATATCTCTTTTTATCAAAATGAATCATCGTGAAAGCATAAAATCTATTATAGTTGAATCCTGTATAAAAACAATTATTTTGAACCAAACAGGTGCTTTTTTAACTAAAAATATGACATTTCTACCAAAAAAGCGAATTCTTAACAATATACGTCAATTTCCACCGGAATAGTTGAGTTTTTAAACAAGAGGATTAATTTTCTGCCAAGATAAATTAATTTTCAAACATACAGTTACATGTAGACCCGAAACAGTTAAAGTTACTACCAAAAGAGATGCATTTCCAACCAGAGTGGAATTTTAATTAAGAAAGATGTTCCAGTCATTGAGGGAAAAAGAATTCATCCAGAATATTGAATTTTCAAGCCAAGAAGACGAGTTTTATACGAAAACAGGTACATTTTTATCTGAACAATATAAATCTTTAACAAAAAATATATTTTCAACCATATAGTTCAATTTTCAGTTGAAAAAATTCATCTTTCACAAACAAAAAAATGCATTTTGAACAAAACTTTCGACCTTTAACCAAAGAGATGAATTTTCAACTAAAATGGTGAATCCTAGAAAAAACGAATTTTTAATAAAATTGTTCAACTTTCAACCAACAAGTTGAATTTTCAAGACAAAAATACGATTTTTTTAGCGTAAAATTTTCAACCCGAGAATGTGAATTTGCCACAAAAAAGTGTTGACAAATAACTGTTTAAAGAAATATCTGTTTAACTTATTTATCGTAATTCGCAGACTTATAAAATTCTCACGTAAGAAACGGGTTTGACCATATATACCTCCCCCACCCACCCAATTTAATACAGCAGTGAAAAATCGTTGGCCTATCCACCTAACTAAAAGACTTTACGTAATTTCTGCACGTAGGGTTGTAAAGTTTCATAAAGCTTTGACTAAATGAAAAGTTCCATTAAACTTTGGAAACGTTCCAAAGTTTCTGAAGTTTCAAACATTAGAGCGGGAAAATTCAAAATATGGAAAATGCTATTAAGTAATAAATACAAACATTTAATAGTATCCTTCGTTTTCTAAAACAAATCGTTTTCACTAATTTAAATTAATGAATTACATGTTAATTGTTAAGGCTCTTTTACACCTTCCGTTAATCGGTCGTCGACCGCTTATGTCGCTTACAACATATTGGAATATCCATTGACACCTTCGGGAAATTCAGTTAAGGCCATGTGATTAGAAGCTCACGTGACCAGATTCCTATCTTAACTACACTTTTTTTTATTTCCTAACTCATTTTTACACGAAGCGTCATATCGAGTTGAAAATTTGGGATACTAAACAAGAAGCACTAAAAAAGGTGGGTCTGGTTCTAAATTTTTATAATTATTATGAAAAAAGTTTTCTTTTGTGAATAATTTGTTTTTTTCTTTTTATATAATTATTAAAATTTAGGACCAGGCCCACCTTTCTAAGTGCTTCTTATTTATTATCCCAAATTTTCAACTCGATGTGGCACTTCGTGTGAAAATAAGTTGGGAAATAATAAAATTGATGGTAAGATAAGAATCGGGTCACGAGATCCACTCGTCACATGGCCTTAAATCTAGTAATATTTTTGTTATCTTCTAAGACTCACTGAAAGATTATAAAATATTACTAGATTCACTGAATATTCCGAAGGTGTAAAATGATATTTCGATATTTTTCTTAAAGATATAACTTTTTTGTTGACTAGCGTGAGGTAATAATATTGGGTCGATGGAATGACGGTGTGGTTCTACTAGTCGTGATATAGTACTTAGTTTTTTATTATAAAACAAGCTTTCGCTTGGTGACACCAAGCCTCATCAGGGATACATATGGAAGTAAAACTAGTTACATTTGTCGTTATAATACTAATTTAAGATAAGCATTATTGGAGTTTGGTGACGTGACTATTATTTATAAAGGTGAGGTTCAGAAAGACTTTTTAAAAAATAGACATTAATGTTTTGTTAATTAAATAAGATAACAGAAGTGCGATACTTCCTCCTGGACATGCAGTGCATTTTAGTGTTAAAAATAAATAAAATTTTGGGCAGCATCTGGACATGCAGTCATGGTGATGAGGAGTGCTACCCACAATTTTATTTATTATTAACACTAAAATGCACTGCATGTCCAGGAGGGAATATCGCACTTCTGTTATCTTATTTTATTAACAAAACAATAATATATATATTTTTTAAAGTCTTTTTGAACCTCACCTTTATAAATAACAGTCACGTAACCAAACTCCAATAATGCTTATCTTAAATTAGTACTATAACGACAAATGTAACTAGTTTTACTTCCATATGTATCCCTGATGAGGCTTGGTGTCACCAAGCGAAACCTTGTTTTTTTAATAAAAACTAAGTAACATATCACGACTAGTAGATCAACACCGTCATTCCATCGACCCAATCTTGATATTTCGATATGTTTGTCGGTCGACGACCCATTACGGAAGATGAAAAAAGCCTTTAATAAAATGGAATTAAAAAAATATTTTATTTCAAAAATGTAAAATTGATTTCAATAAAATGAAATAAATTTCGTATTAAATTCATATTTAATTTTTAGTATCTTTCATTTGTAAAACGATTTCAGTAAAAATGCAGAAACTTCGAATGCAAATGAAAAAAATAACATTCAGCTATTTCATTAAACTATCAGGCTTAATTTATAAATTGTTTTCTATTAAAAACATGTTTTAATTTCGATCGGTGCTATATCAATCAATATTTGATATTGAAGTACATATTATTTGCATAAGAAAGTTTAAATCTACTTTGAACGTTTGGTTCAGTTACTGTATTACATGACCTAACCTCAACCTCACATGAGTGCGCAAGCGCATACGTGTTTGTCAAACTTTCAAAAGTTTCAGAAACTTTGGTCCCATGAAACGTTTTATTGTTTCATGAAACTTTAAATGTTTCAATGAAACGTATCATGGACTTACAGACCCATATGCACGGTCCAAAAACATTCGGATTGTGAAGGATAACAAAATTACATTCCGTTGATTCGGATTGATTCATGTTAGATGGTATACAGATATCGGAATGACTCTTACTGGTTCGGAATGAATTCATATTCGAAACTTTCGTCACGCTTAAACTTATTTAAAAATATATATAGTCTGATTAGTTTTAATTAATTCTCCGATTCATTAATATGGAGAATCTCGCTGCAGAAAAGTGTAAGTAGTCCAAACGCGAAGTTACAAAATTTTCGACGACTGGGGACGGGTACAACGCGAAACGTCACCATACCAGGTAGAAGCGCATTCACGTGGGGGAGAAATGAGGCTACTGAGGAGGCGAGAGACAGAAACTTTTACTTTTGCAATGGAGAAAGTGCACTTTTATTTGCAATTTATTTCCCGCTGATGTACCGCACCTAGGCGAATACGAAATCTATGGAGTCCGCGAAACGCGGGCGATCGTAAATCAGAAACTCGTGGTTTCCCATGCAAATTCATTTATATACATACTGGTAAGGCGACATGATTCAGTCGTTAATTGAGGATGGCAATTAAGCACTTAATTTGATAGAAGATCTAACGGCTCCCAAGTGTATGGACGTTAATTGGAAAATTAATAGCCACATTGATTGCCTTTCGATTTCTAATCGATCTTTAGAAATGTATAAATTAAATTTTTAGGTGATTTATCACCTCGCGTGGGCGTTTTAATTAAATTTTAATTTGAACAGATTTTAGTATACTTTAATCTAATTTAATGTAAGATTTGATTATCATTCTCGTAGACTACAAATTCTAGATTATTTATGGAATTTAATAAGCATGTATGATTGTAAGTATAAAAGATTGTAGACGTCATTTCTAATTGTATAAAAGGTTTGTGGCCTTGTGTTGAAAAGGAAACTGTGTCAAAGTTTCGGCCCTCGTAGCGGCCCTCTTCAGGGTCAGACGCATTTATCATCAACCGCATCTACGCACAAAGTGAAGAAACGGATAATAACCATGTCAAGGGTGTTGCCATCTTTCTTTTTATCCGTTTTATCTATGACACGCATATTTTTTACATAGTTAGGTCACTGCTTTTGATTATGATTAGAGCTTTTATCAAAATTAGTAATTTAATTCTGACCACGTATTACTGAATGTAATCTTGACTCTGATATTACAATTTTATTAACTATGTTTTGATGTTATCGACGCAAGTGTATTATCACAAAAACTAGTTTATTAAAAAAATAATTGTGGCTTAGATAGTAGTTTTCCTTTTCTCAGTAAGGAACACAAAAATTGTTTTACTTTTGAAAGTTTATCTTAATTCAAAAAGCTTCAACTTTTATATAGAGTAATACGATCAGATATTACGATTTTTATGATAAATTTCTTATTTAGTATGAATCGATTTTGAACTTAAATTATGACGTTTTTTGTATTTGCTTGGTGGGATACTTATTTGCAACTTTGTTCCAAATATTATTTATACAATTAGTTCCGTTTAAACCGAAAAAACATAATTTTTTTAAACATAAAAAAATTGTTTACCCATTTCTGAGCCCAATTAAAAAAAGTTAAAAATGCAAAATCAGCACCATTAAAAGTTGTAAACTTTCTGTAAATAAAATGAGAAATTATATGTAAAAGTGTTTTTTCTTTTGATTGGGAATAAGTGTTCCATTAACCAAATGATAAAAAATGTAATATTTCTGTGGATATTCAAAAAAAGTTTAGCTTAAATTAGTGATAAAGATTTATTGTATATAATAATAAACCTTATTACAATATGTTCTAAACGTTTGTAATTTTCATTGATTAAATATGACGACTTTCCAATTTTAGTTCTTTTTTTAATTAGAAAGCTACTAAACTTGAATCCTTTCACATTCTAATTTGGTTTAAATATAAATAATTTCCCATTTCTCTCGAACGTAAATTAATTATTTTATTTGAATGTTTGTCTTACTCCGCGCGTTTAGAAAATTAAACATCATCTACCTTGGCCTGGGTTCGAACCAGGACCTTACGTAACTCATGTGTGTGAATGACAGGGGTGTCGAAAGTCTTCGCACGGAACAACTGTGCGCGAGCCCAACAGAGCACGTTTTGGGCCAATGGTACAACTCACCGGCCCATCTGCGCTCTTGAAAGATGGACGCGAAAGTTAGCCAATTTTTTGGACCTCCCTCGCGACCTGACGGAAAAATGTAAAAATATGTTACAGGTATCAAATTCCTCGTCTTCGATAAGCAAAATGAGTATAGCTTTTCGTTTTTTTTTCAAATAAAAAAACCCCTATTTAGGGGTTGAGAGGCCTACCAATAATTTAACAATAGAAAATACTACTAACCAATATATAAAATCATTTTTCATTGTATTTTTTCTATAAAATAAGCCTTACAAAAGAAAAATTACGTATTTGCTTGACCGATGAGGGGTTCATGTGAAAAATGATTTTATAATTAGAGGTATTTTCTATTTTTTAATTTTTTTGGGGTCTTCTCAGCTCCTGTTTAGGGGTATTTTTTGAAATTTAAAATAAAAACGAAAAGCGATGCTTACTTTGGTTATCAATGACGAGTAATTTAATACCTGTAACATATTTTTATATTTTTGCCCCAGGTCATTAGCGAAGTCCAAACATAAGGCTAAAAAACAGCCTATTTTCGCGTCACTCTTTAGACGTTCGCAGTTGAGAGTGTCCCATTTGGGCACGTGAAAAGACGGTACACTCCACACTGTGCACGTCTAAATTTCAACGTGAACAGATAGATATGTCCTATTTGGCACTTTCATCTGTGTATATCTACATTTCAATGTGCCAAGATAGCAGTGTACCCATCTTTACAAGTACATACATGGGACACTCAAAACTGTGCACGTCAAAATTTAGAAATGCACAGATGAGCTGGTGTACAGTTGTACCACTGGCATTCAACGTACACAGTTATTTAGTGCAAAGACGTACCCCTCCCACAAAAGGACATTCGAAATGTTGTGTTACTAACAAAAAAATCATTCATTCACAATTTTGGAAGCTAATTTTGCTTAGATCTAGTTATAAAAAAATGTCTCCTGTTATCGAGTACTAAAAGTTTTAATGAAATATGTTTATACGAAACTTTACATTTTTCGGACACCCTAATCTGAACCCTGATATATAGACAGGCAGTGTTTTCAGGATTGGTACACACCCTGTGGATGCAATGCAATACAATGCAATAGCTGGGCTAATGACCGCGTAGATCATTGCACTAACCAGGAAATGAAATGAGCGCCGAGAATTGCACGTTTTCCCGCGATTACTGAAAGTGTGCCAGTCAGGCTCCTTCGTAAATAGGAAAAGTACAATATCATTAGTGTACCACCACTAAGGAGGGAAGGACGGTATCAATTTGCTCGATCATCGGATTCAAATCGAGCCTACAAAAATCCGAATCATTAATTTTTTATTTCCCTGCAATTGATTCGTTGTTTTGTGTCGAAACAAATATCGACTCATTGAGTTCGACCGATGCTAATTTTCCCAAGATGCGGAGAAATTGATCTATCAGATTGTGCGTATAGTAATGAGAACATTTGGAAATAAAATGCAATGTGAGCGAGGGTCTCGACTTATTATCGGTTATCGACCCGATCGTACGCTCGTCGCGACGTGAAAATATTGTCCAGCCATTCTAACGTGGATAATAGTCAAGACAATTCACAATTTACGATTTACGAGGTACAATGTTACTGACCAGATCGATGCAATACGAATGAATTTCAATCTAATGTGCCTGTACACAAGTGACGTAATAAACGTCGATTGCTGAAAGACTTTATCGCTTATGTTTGGAGTATCATGCTCGTTGAAAATAAATTCTCGCCGACGCGACACAATGAACAGAACTCAGTTACATTGTAAAAGTATTAATGGCTGAAATTCAATAATGAAAAAATTCGAGTTGAATTATTCCGATGATTGAGACATACATTGACATTTATTTACTATAGTTCCTCGAAGTTTATTTATTACTCTGTTAGCATGTCTCTATATTTGTTTTGTGCAAATTTGACGCTTGCATTATATTGCTTTGAAAAATTGTAAATCGTATTTCCTATTTTCATATTTGTGTTATATTTATAATTTCGTTAATGTTTCCTGGCGGAAATCCAATTTAAAGGTTTCAAATTTTTTATTTAAGTTCAAAAAAATATGATGCAATATGAATAATCAAATGAAAATCACATAGTGAGGGCGTGGATAGCAAATTATTGAAAAAAGTTTCTCTTTTCATTTTTGAGAGTATTCGGCATATAGCTTCTTTTTTCTTCCGGTAATCTGCACCTTCATAATCAGTATTTACATGTATTACTTTTTCTATAAATTAGAATGGTTAAAAAAATATCTTGAAAAAATCTTAAGCTAGATTTTCAAACCTTTATCAGATCGTGCACTTTTCATGAGTTGTAATTATGGTAATTAATACGACAGACGTAGAAAAATTAAATTTGACTAGAACCTAACATAATAAATTAAATTCTGAATTCTATTATATTTCGATATAGCATTTTTGGTTAAAAATAAATATTTAAATCCTGACCAGGATCAGGCTGCAGTGGTGTAACTTCCTTACCGCGAAATCCAGCATTGTGGGGGGGGGGCCTCCCTCTGTGTGTGGGGGGGCCTTACGGCCAGTGGCAGAATTATATTTTAATTTCGATTTTTTACATTCTTGTATATATTTAAATAATTCTTTATTTGTATTATAGGAATTCGAAAGAATATATTAACCATTTTTTTATTATTTGAACAAATATACTTTGTTTAAACAATCCTTTTTCCAAAAATATTTTAAAGCCGAATTTTATGAATTAAACTTAATATTCTATTATTATGATGAGTATTAAATTCTGCTAAAAGCTTTATGGCAATGTTTATACAATTAATTTCTTTCCTTTCAGATTTCTATTAAATCGAGCATGGATTGCTTACGAATAAAAATTGTTTCAACATTGACATGACTTTTTTAAACAAAACTTACTACTTGAAATCATTCCATATTATGTTTAATTCAGAATTTTTAACATTTTTTTAAAACAATTTTCAATTTTAAGAGAATACTTAAGACGATTTTAAAACATCAGATGAGATTTACAAAAGGACCAGAAGCAAATCTCGAAGATTTGAAGACAATATTAGGGCTAATTTAAGTTAGTTTCGAAGATATTTCCAAATTTTTTAATTTAAAAAAAGATGAAAATCATTTGATTACTTTTAAAGATTTCTGAAAATTTATTAAATATTTAAATTTTTTTCCAAGGTTAGAACGGTTCTAACAATCTTCTAAATTGGTTTAAATTTTTCCTAGAATTGTGTAATCTCTTCCCAAATAAACAAATTTTATTAAAAATTTCTAGATTCTTTTTTTACATATCTGAAATATTCCGAAATGTTATCAGCTAATGAAAAAGCGTAACCTTATGGATTACTGCAGCTACAAGCAGCTACAATTAGTTAAAAATGCGGTGAATTTTGCATTTATAATGATGTGCACAATGCTTTATGTCCCGGAAGTTAGATCCGCAAACTTATTTTTTCTAAAAAATTTAAGTTGTGCTTGTGATCCGCAACTTCTTATTAGATTAAAAAGAAAGGTTGTGCTAGGCGGCTCGAAGTATACACAATTTTGTGCAAGAAATAAAAATTCCAAAAACCTAACCGTTTAAAAAAAAAACCAAAAACCAAACAAATGTATTATTCATTAAAATTTCGAAAAACTAAAACTTGTGCTGAGTTGTGCTCGACAAATGCAGTCTTTATTCCCTCTAACACAATTACGCGAGCTCAACAGTTCTCATACGAAAACTCAAAATGTAAACTCAAATAACACGAAATGTCCAAAAATAGTCAAATTTCGAAAAAATGAAACTTGTGCTGAGTTGTGCTCGACAAATTCAGTCTTTATTCCCTCTATCAAAATTACGCATTTGTCGAGCACAACTTAGTACGAGTTTTATTTTTTCGAAATTTGACTATTTTTGGACATTTCTCGTTTTCTGAGTTTACATTTTGAGTTTTCGTATGAGAACTGTTGATCTCGCGTAATTTTGTTAGATAGAATAAAGACTGCATTTGCCGAGCACAACTCAGCACAAGTTTCATTTTTTCGAAATTTGACTATTTTCGGACATTTCGTGTTATTTGAGTGTACATTTTGAGTTTTCGTATGAGAACTGTTGATCTCGCGTAATTTTGTTAGGGGGAATAAAGACTGCATTGGTCGAGCACAACTCAGCATAAGTTTTATTTTTTCGAAATTTGACTTTTTTAGACATTTCGTGTTTTTTGAGTATACATTTTGAGTTTTCGTATGAGAACTGTTGATCTCATGTAATTCTGTTAAAAGGAATAAAGACTGCATTTGTCGAGCACAACTTAGCACAAGTTTTATTTTTTCAAAATTTGACTATTTTTTGACATTTCGTGTTTTTTTAGTTTACATTTTGAGTTTTCGTATGAGAACTGTTGACCTCGCGTAATTTTGTTCGACAAAATAAAGACTGCATTTGCCGAGCATAACTCAGCATAAGTTTCATTTTTTCGAAATTTGACTTTTTTTAGACATTTCGTGTTATTTGAGTTTACAGTTTGCGTTTTCGTATGAGAACTGTTGATCTCGCGTAATTTTGTTAGGGGGAATTAAGACTGCATTTGTCGAGCACAACTCAGCATAAGTTTTATTTTTTCGAAATTTCAAAAAATGATACATCTTTTTGGTTTTTTTTTTAAACGGATAGGTTTTTGGAATTTTTATTTCTTGCACAAAATTGTGTATACTTCGAGCAGCCTAGCACAACCTTTTTACTTCAGTAAGAAGTTGCGGATCTAGCAAAAAAAAAAACGTTTTTTAAATATTTTGCCCGTGATTTTTGATTTTTCAAAAAACTATTTGCGGCACAAATGAGCGGATATGGAAAGTAAGCTAGCGGCGGAGTGTTAGGAGGAGTTAGTGTAGGAGAAGTCAAGATATGGTCACTCGCATATGCAGATGACATAGTGCTGTTGGCAAAGAGCGAAGAGGCTTTAAAAGAGATGATGAAGAGGTTGAGACGATACTTGGACAAGAATAGGTTAGAGTTAAATGCGGACAAGTCGAAGGTTATGGTGTTCAGGAAAGCAGGTGCGAGAAATGGGGGAGGGGAGTGGAAGTGGAAGGGAAGGGAAAAGCGATACAGGAGGTGAAAGAGTTTGTGTAACTGGGCTTCCTGTACCGAAGAAATGGGGGAGTGGATGGTCATATAAAAGAGAGAGAGTGGGAAGAGCATATGTGGTGATGAGGCAGATGTGGGGGTATCATGGGTGAAGGGGGTGTTGGGTAAGATAGAGAAGAAGAGAGGGAAGGAGGAAGAGGAATGGAGAAGGAAAGATTGTAAATAGGAGAGGAAGTAGATGTAAGATAATTGTAAATATTGTAAAACGTAGTTAAGTATTAGGTGTTAGCCGAAGAGACAGAGGCTGGTAATGCGAGGCATAGCGACAAAAGAGCGAAATACGTGCGAGGCGAGGAGCGACGAGGAAGGTTAGAATATAGAGGCGAGCGGATTAGTTATAAGGTGTGGATGGATGGTACTTTGTAAGACGTAATTGTAAGGAAATTCTGTAAAAAAAATGGAAGTGTAAGCAAGTTAATTTTTTAAGGCCAGCAGGCCGAAAAATAAACGTTTATCTATCTACTAAACGAAGTAAATGTTTCATCTAAATTGCTTCAAGCAGAAAATATTGATTCAAGTCGTGAACTTAAAATCTCAAACACTGCAAAGAAACATTTGAAAAAGTACAGACTTGAGTATGAAAATTATAAGGAAAAAGCTACACAAATGTCTAAAATATGAGGTATTGAACCAGTCTTTGTAGAAAAACGGAAACCAAAGCGTAAAAAGCATTTTGATATTAGTGAAGAATTTTTTAAAATCAATGTCTTTAATCACAACTTAAGGTGTCTAAGGTCTAATTAGACATTGTGATTACATATAGTTTACAGATAGGTTACAGATTCGATATCATGAGGATTTCACAATAGAATTTCCCTTGCAAGTCATCAAATTTATCCCATTTTTAAATAAGAACGGGTTCAATGAGATGTCAACAGTAAAAGATGTTTTCCGCACTTTACTCATTAAATACAGCTTCATGGAAAGCTATTTTTCAGAAGTAATCCCTTAAGAATTTATCTAACTCAGCATATTACAGTGTAGCAACTTGCGAAAGGACTTTCAGCAAATTAAAAATGATAACATCCTATTTACGGAATAAAAAGCATCAAAGTCGATTCTTAAATCTATCTCTACTGAAAATCGAACTTGATGATGCAAAATAATTGGGTATCGTAATTGTTATTAATAAGTTTGTCCAAATGAAAGCGAGATAAATTGCAATATAGCAACATACAGATCATTTTTTCAACGGTGCAATACTAATTTTTAAGTCAGAACTATGTATAATTTATGACATAAATTGTATAAAAAAATATAATTTTCAATATATTGGAAAAAGAACTATGTGAGATATTTAATTTTTTAAAATGTATTTCAGCTGTACTTATATGCTGTTTTTTATTTAATTTTATAAGAGGGGCCTTCTGAACATTTCAGCGATGGGGCCTACACGAATGTATTTACGCCACTGTCAGGCTGACCTTTAGCTAGAAATTATAAATGGCGATAATAAACATTTTTCCATATATGCAGTCATTATCAGACAAGACCCTACACTTTTAATCGCTACATCTTTCAAAGATCAAGATCTGCAAAAAAACTTCTTTAAATTTTTTGCCAATTTTTTTTCAACTTGTACTATAATAATCAAGATATCTTGTAAGTTTGATTATTTCTAAATAATTTTTGTAGCCAGTAGAATTCTTTTTTCTTACAATAAAAGTTTCTACTTTTTCTTGGAAACAATGACATATTTCGTTCCCGAAAGATTTAGCGATTTTAAGTGTAGGACATTATGCTGATTTTTGAATAGCTATGAAAATATATCTCGTTCATTTGAACGGTCAGAACTTCCAGGTACATATATTTCAATTCTGATACATGATTAGGGAAAGGAAGAAATTAAAAATCACTCACATTCGCTGATTTGCTCTTCGAAGTGATGGCAGCAACATGCACCTTCGTGACCTTCAGATTCTGGAAAAATAAAAAAATTGTTGAAACAATATGTTTTATTCACTTTTTGTAAATTCGACATTTTGTTCAGATCAAATATGAAGAAGCTTCGGCACCATATAAGGTGAACTCCAAACTATCATAACTTCTCAGCGAATACCCGCGTGTTTAAGGTATCACACACCATTCTCCACACAAGAATCAGCGCACCAATCTATCCCCTTATCTTTATTCGTCTTTTCTCTTCCTAATCTTCCAAATGCTCTAGCAGATCTGCAGAGACCGGTAATAGGCCTTCCTGACAATGTGAGGTAAACTTTCGACTCAAATTCCATGGATTTTCCTTCCTCTAACCATCTTTCTACCCCCTTATTACCTGATTACCCTTATTACCTGATTTCCCAACATTTCCACACCCAAGTCTGCCCCACTGTTCTTTTTCTAGATATCCTAAATTCTTCATTTCCCAAAATTCCTCTCTGCCCATATCAGTTTTCCATTTCCCATAGTCTTCACAATAGGTAGATCTGTCTATCCTCTTCCAGTTATTTTGAATCTCCTGTTCAATTTTTGTCCTTATATTACCATCTCCTACTTCATTCAAAGCTATTTTGACCTTTTTACCCCAGTTTGATGGATTTATATTTTTTAAATTCCTTATCTCCTCCTTAAGACATATCCTTGAAAGTCTTTCATCTCCCACGTTTATAACTTCAGTAACATCTTCCAGATGAAATCTGGCGTGTTTCTGTCCAAGCCTATTGCCATCTTCACGTACCTCTCTTGAGCCCTTTCCATCTCATTCTATTTTTCACACCCCCAGACTTCTACCCCACATAGTCCTCCTGATTTAACTAGGACGTCCATTATGTATAGTTTCCTGCCCAAACCTGCTATTCTTGCTCTTTTTAAGACTCCCTATGCCGCATTGGCGGCTTTTTGCATTTTTCCTACCATTTCAACAACATGTGTTCTGTGCATCCCTCCTGATGTAAACCAATACCCCAAGTATTTAACTTTCTCTATTACCATTAATTGTTCTCCCTTAAACTTCCATTTTTATGTTGCATTCTTTTTCCTATCTCTATTTCGGAAGCCATAACATTTGATTTCTTTGAGTTAACTTCCAATTTGTTTTTAACTACGTACCCTCCTAGAGACTTTAACATTTGGTCAAGTCCTTCCGGGAAACCCACCAAAGTCGTTAGATCATGTGTAAATTTGAGAGCAAAAATCTTCTCTCTACCTATGACCGTTCCCCCTCATTTTTTATTTCCCAGATTTCGTCCATGTCATCTATAAAAATATTAAAAAGTGTGAGACTCAGGGGGCATCCTTGTCTGACTCCCCTCCTTGTTTCAAAGCAGTCTGTGACCCCTATCTCCGTTATAACCTCATTTAATGTTACGATATATATTTCCCTAATCATTTCTATCATCCTACCTCTTATACCTAACTTGAATAATTTCTTTCAACAATTTCTCTGTCCGCCGTGTCAAGAGCTTTTTTAAAGTCGATGAATGCAGCGTAAAGTTTTCCACCTTCCCTTTTTAGTTTATTATTAACAAGGTAGTTTAAGACGAATACGTGATCTCTAGTGGATCTCTTTTTCCCAGCCTTCCACTAAGTTCGTCGTTTTCTTCTTCACAGACATTTCCCACCTCTCCTTCTGCTGCTGCTTTCCCTCTTTTTTCGTCGATTTTAACATTTTCTACTTCTGTCATCCTCTTCTTTCTCCACCTCTGACTCTATATCAGATCTATTTACGGCAGAGTCAATTACTTTTTCTTTTCCTATCTCTAGTAGGTTCCTAAACTGGTTTAGCCATCTTTTTCTTCCTATTTTCCTTTCCCTCTTTCTCTTTTTTCTCGGCCTGAAGTTTCCTATCGCCTGCCAGAAGCTTCCCATACATCTACTTTCGTCAACCTTTTTCCACTTTTCCTCCCGTTTCTTCTTTCCCTTTTTTGCGTACAATCTTTTACGTTTCTTCTTTCCTCTGTTAGTTTGTCCCTTCCTTCATCATTCTTTTTATCCAGGTATTTTTTAAGGCAATCCCAAACCGTTCTCCTCTGTTCAGCACATTCTTTATCAAACGAGTCTCCTTTACCATTTTCTGAACCTTTTTAGCTTTTAGCTATTTTCCTTTCTGAAAAACGGTTCCCTGTTGTGAATAGCGTAGTCTAATTCTAAAGAGAAACTGGCAGGAACATGGTCCGATTCCGTTCTGACCTGGACTTTCATTTCTTTGACTAGACATTCTGCAAACTTTTCTAAGAAAATTACATAGTCTAAAACCGACCCCCCGTCTCTGCAGATATGTGTCCACTTTCCCTCTATGTCTCCCTGTAACTTTCCGTTTAATATTCTAAGTCCTTGCTTTTCACAAAATTCTAATAACATTTTGCCCTTTGCGTTTAATACCTTATTTTCTGAGTTTCTAAACCTGTAATAGCCCCTATCAAAATCCCCCCTGTCCCAATCACTTCCTCCCTGTTCTACCCCCACTCTGGCATTCCAATCCCCTACTAAGTCAAGCTCATCTCCCCTACCTCTTATATCATCGATCAGATTGCTCAGTTCAACTTTAAATTTTAAAAAACCAACATTGTTGTACAAAGTTCCAATACTTACATGATTACCGTTCAGTTTCCAATCTCCTTTAACGATCATTCCATAATCCCACTCTTCAACACACATCCCTTCACTCAATTCTTTCTTTACTCCAATCAAGTTCCCCCCTTTAGCTCTACCTTTCTTACTGTCTCTAGGCGTCGTTTTAGCACTCTAAGTAAAATCTTCATCCAGTTTGATGTGGAAGTCAGGAGTACTCCCCTGCTCTAGCCAGGTTTCTTGAAATATAACCACGCCATATTCTCTCCATGATTCTACCGTGTCCAACACATTTCTTACCCCCGACATGTTCCATGACAAACATTTAATTATTTTGCATTCGGCCTCCTCGAAATCTACTGATTTCCTTTACTCCTTCTTTCTCATCTCAGAAGAGCTCCTGATTTCCGATTCTTCACTTCATGTATCTCCAGTTTACAACTGCTCCTTTACGTTGGTATCTTTTAACTTGTCCAATTATCCATTTATGTACCTCGATTTCTCTTGTAGTTAGATCGTCATCTACCGTGATGCAGGTGCCTTTTAGCCGCTTCTTGAACATCATTAATCAACTTTTTCTTCCCATGAGGACAACCTCAGTAGGACACCCCCTCCTATTATTCTCATTTCTTTAATATAAATTTTTATTCCCGCCAGATTCCAGAGTACCATCTGCATTTCATTCGCCATCGTGCGCCCACCTACGGCTCTATTACCACCCACTTTTATCTAGTTTTTCCTTGTTCTTCTCTCTTCTAATTCCCACACTAATTTTCTAACTAAAAGTCTGCCTGGAATCTTTGAATTCTCAATATCACTGTTGTTTTTCAATTCCCCTTCCTCATCAAACTCTATAGACTGGTTGCCACTCTCTCTTACTGGCCCACTCCCCACCACTACATTGTTTATGTCCAAATTTTGCTGTGCCCCCTGTTGTTTATCTGGCTGTCCCCCATCGCACTCAAAGATTATTTTCTTTGCTGCTTATTTTCTTGAAATCTTCTATTTTATTTTGGAGCCTCGCGATTCTTTCTCTCAGCTTAGTATTTTCATCCTGCCATTTGACTTCTCTTTTTTTCTTAGATGTGATATTTGGAGAACGCAATGTCTTCATTTTTCCCCTCTCGTTATTATAATCTTCTCTTTCTTTCTTTCGCAAGGCTAGAAACTTATCCAAATTTCCGGTGGTTTTGCTAGTTCGCTGTTTTTCGAGTTCCTGTTTGCTAGGCCTCCCTCGTCCTCTCTTTTTTCCTGGTGGTTCCCTGGCGCGGGGCTCTTATTGACTGGTTTGATTGCCATTCTCTCCGCTAGTAGCGTTATTTGTATACTCTGGATAGCACTCTCCTAGAGACTTTGTGTACCGTATGTTACTAAAATCGCGACAATTTCCTGTCAATAGGACGCGGTTAGCCTGACCCGCTCAAGTACCAAACCGAAAGTCCTTGTAGAATATACTATTTTAATATTTTCAATTTGACAAATTTTATTCTTAGTTTTTTCTGTGATATATTTTCTTCTATTTTTTCATACCCATACCACACTGAGGCAGTTTGCAGCAAACTAATAATAATTATTATTTTAGGGGTAGGTCAATTAGATCTAGTGCAACTCAATTTCACTGGTATTATATTTAAAAAATTGTAAGTGACTTTGATAAGACAATTCCTGAATATATTGATTAAAAGCAGATAAACTTTCTAGTTAGTACATTTCTAATTCTATCAGGTACACATTGTCATTTTAGTTTTTAATCAAGAATACTAAAACCAAGCCATTTCACGATTTCTTTCCGGACATTTCCCGGTTTCCGAGGGCAGTTGCTATCTTCGACATCCTTTAACTCTTTGTTGAATCAAAGAAACTTTCTTTATATCAAAGGAATTCTAGTATTGATATTGCATGGTCTATTTGTTCAACAGAGGAACAAAGTTTATTTTCATATTTTTTGTGTGTGAATGAATGTGATTCTTTCCTAATTTACAATTCTTCACGAAAATTTAAGTAAAAAGATAAATTCTGAATAAATGTGCACATAAGTAACAAAAATTTACATAAGAGCGAAGTTAGGTTGTGGTGTATAAAAGTACGTTTTTACACGGTAGAAAGCTGCTATGCTTTCTGCAAATTCCTACAATGCAAGGATGTCGCGCACTTCTTTATCACACAATTTAGCGATTTGAATTATTACCAAGAGCCGTCCGCCTCCGCGTCTTTACAAAAATTTGACAACACGTATTCCAAAAGACACTTTAACGTAAAATAATCCAAGTGATTTGTTTTGCGCAATCTCGTGGCACATTAGTAATGTGGATTAACAAAATCTTTCTTTGATTCAAAGAAATAATTTGCTTATTTCAAATTACTGACTCTAAAGAAATGATTTCTTTCATTGTCATTTATTAAGATCAAATAAATGTTCTTTTAATATAAAAATATTTTTATGTTGAATCAAAAGAACCTAGCCAAAAAAGTGTATTTTTTAAATTGAATGAAAACTATTTTCTGGGTGCAGTTCGGAGTAAGAAGGTAGAAGTAAGAAGAAGTAAGATGGAGCGGCCTTAGTGCTCTTGGGGTACGCAAGTACAGGATAACCGAATACGCTATAATATTAGGAGCTTTCTTTTTAAGCAATGACTCTGATTCCATGGACGAAAAAAATAGGTTGTTCTCTGGCTGGTACGTCACTTACGATCTAACCAGATCTAACCAGATCCAACCAGATCTAACTCTCTTCGTCCTGGAAACCTTTTCATCAGCCGTGACGAAGTTGAAGAAGTCGATCTCGGAAAGGTCTTCTTCCTTCATCCAGGAAGACACGGAATCAGCTCCTAAGTTTCATAGACGCTCTCTCTTTTCCTACGACGGACCAATAGGTCACCCACGCTTCAACGAGATCTACTATGGGTAGGAATATGTATACGTTCCAAGCAGTTACTCGAGCAAAAGACGATGATCTGGATTTTAATACTCTGCTAACGGCTGCAGCACCTGGTGTTACAAAACTTCATTTCACGATATTGTTCTACCGTGATCGCCCCAGCCCGTAAGCTTAGAAAGGATACTTTCTCTGCCTAGTGAAATTAACTCTTGAGAAACTTGGCTGAATTCAGAAATAGAAGATAAGCCTACAAATTCCAAGTTCTTCTAAAGCATTGTAACGCAGTGGATCTAAATCCGTTTTCGTTTTCGACATATTTGAACTTGGACGTGCCAAAATAGACTTTTTTTGTCTTTCTTGAAGTGGAATTACTCTAAAATATAAAATGAGAAAGGGCTCGATTTTTTAGGAAATCGGTTTTTAATCCCGCGTAAAAAAATGTATCAAAACTATTATTCAAAGAAAATAAAATTTTTATACGCCTGTGTAATTAGTCTTGTACTATAATATACTAAAGAAAATAATTAACCCTTCTTGAGTTCAATATACGATTCCCGCCGTACTAAAGAATCTTTCGCATGATGTGCCGCGCAGTGGGAGGAATTCCACTTTTTCTCTCGAAAAACTCTAGGCTTCAATTTGGGTACAATTAAAATTTAAACAATTTAAAATAAAGCGCATTGAATTCTGAAGAGCCTTTAACTGGAAACTTTTGTCTTTTTCATTTGCTTATTTACCGAATTTTCACTCTAAATATAAAAAATGACACTTTTTACTCAACAATTTTCTACGCTTCATTAACTGCTTAGCTTATTATAGGCGTGACTCACTCGTTGGGGAAGGAAAAAATCTTAAATCAGTGTAAATTTATAATAGATTTAATTAAATAATATAGTTAAATAATTAAATAATAATTACATAAATTTAATTCATAAAATAATTTTAATTTATTCTCTAAAGCTCTCTAGAAGTTTTCGAAATATTTGGAGGTCTAATAAATCCCTTAAGACTTGTAAAATTCCTTGACATTTTTGGAAATCTCACCAAATTCCTTGACATCCTTCGAACAATTTACAATTTTTTATTCAAAAATTTTACTCGGGTGAACCCGGTTATACATCATAGACATGGTCTAAGTCAAGTGACTGATGAGATTAGACTGTTATAAGTCAATCCAATACGATGTTTGTTAACCTCCTGTGATAATATTGTAGGTATCCAATTACGAGCGGCCGCTAGCGTTGGGGGTGTCAACAGTCATCTCTGGATGCTCTCCTAGAGTTATGGGCCATCCATATACCACGTGGACAATTTTTCAACACTTTTAGACTCCCTCCCCCTCGTGGACAGCCATGGAATTGTGACAACCCCCCCCCCCCTCATCTATCCACGAGGACGTATTTTATGGAAATATTGATATTATTGGTCTTCAAAGCACAATGTAAAAACTTCGAGCGTACCTCGAGTATACCTTGTCTGATTTCAGTATTCTTACAATGCGACAGTTTAATAAAACCGCCTTCTGAGTTGCTGCGAATACCCTACAGACTCCCAAATGTTCAAGATGTTCAGTGCATCTTGCGTGCACATTGCCTATAGCCAAAATCACAATGGAATGTATGCATGATTCACATTCCTCCATATGGTCTTTACCTTATGCCTTAACTCAATATACTTGTGGATCTTGGTTGTATAGGTTGACTCCAAATTTCGGTTAAGTATACCAGCAATGTCGATGATGTAGACCTTTTTTCTCGCATCACGATGCCAGGGCATCCATTCTTTTGAGAGTCCTAGGTTTAGCGCAAGTTGTTGATGTATAATGCCCGCTACAACATTATGTCTGTGTGTATATTCTCTCTGAGCCATTACGCGAGAGCCATCAATAATGTGCTCATTAGATTCGTTGGTATCTCCACATAATCGGCACCGGTCAACTACGTCTTCATGTAACACGTGTTTGCGATAATTCGTGGTGCTAAAAACCTTGTCCTGTATCGCAATGACGAATGCTTCCTTCTCTGGTTATTCAAGGCCCCATCTGAGGAGAAATTCCAGGGTGTGTAGTCAAGATTCGCTTTACAGATGGTGCTGTAAACCGCAATATTTTGTTTGATGTTAAAATAGTACTTCAACTGTGTAACTTGTGACTCACACTGTTTTTTGACATCTACAACGTCCTCACGACCTATATGTCGTGATAGAACTACCCTTCAAATTGTTGAATTTTTGTGGTGCAATCGGTGCTTCATCATTTCTACGCGGACGATTCTGTTTAACTTTTCAAGGTCGGTGTTAGACCACTTGATGAGAAAACTCTTCATAATCAATCTCAGTCTTGTAGTGAAGGCAGCCGTCAGGCTTGTCTTAACTATCGTATGCTGCATACCCTTAGATTCATGAATACTCAGATATTTATATGATTCACCTACAGTCATTGCCTCGATGTCATTTTTGAATTCGTTCTCTAACTCTGCCGTCCCTAATTTCCCTCTGATTAAATGCACTGTTCTGAATTTATCTAGCCCGAACTCCATGTGGATATCATTGGAAAACTGCTTTCTGACATCGATCACTTGCTGCAGTTTCAGGGCTGAACTAGCATACAGCTTCAGGTCATCCTTGATTGTCCTTGATTGTCCATGATTAAAATACTTGATTCTTATACCCCAGAGCCTCATCGCATGACTTAGAAAGTCAATAATGCGTGGACAGATTTTGTAAAGTTTTAAGACTTCGAGCAAATAGTCATGCGGCAGGGAAGGAAACGCTTGCTTGCAGTCAATGTATGCCATGTGTAAGTTCCTTTGAAGCTTGCGAGCTTGAGTCATGGCAACAGCGTCTATAGTGCCTAGATCTTTATAGCCTCGTGAGTTTTTACAACATCCTTTTTGTTCTTCTGTAAGGATGTCATTCTGATAGCTATCAGAATATACCTTATCTGCAATGATAGCTGTAAGACATTTATAAATTGTTGAAAGACAGGCTATCGCTCGAAATTCAGATGGATTTGGAGCGTCTGCTTTTTTAGGTAACATATACCTAGTAACCTGGAGCATAAAGCCGGGCATTAGATCTGGGTGTTCCACGATCTTCTGAAAACACCTTGCCAACACAAGATGCACACTCGTCAGGTACTTGTACTAGAAGTTCTGTACCATGTCCGGACCTGGAGCTTTTTAGTTACTGGCCCTTTTAAAGACAGCTGAAACATCCAAAGCTGTGATGTTTGTCAGTTGCATTTCAGGGCTATTCCTTGCCCTTGCGTTCTCCAGTTTGAACCACACAGTGTCCAAATTGCATCTGGCAGTAAGATCATCAAGTCTCTGCCGTTGAGAGTCCATAATCTCATCCAGTATTGTTAGTGTTAATGCCTCGATGTGCCGAGGATGGATGATTTTAGTAATATCGTTTATGAGCTTTCTGGTTCTATTACTTTTTTTATTGAGTTAATCGACCTAATTTGCATCTTACTTTGCAGACATCCATATCCAACCTGATCTTCCATGGTGGATCTCGATCCCTTGCTGGGAAAAAATTCCATTTGCAGGCCTAGTTTTGCGGCTCAACGTCCCAACGGTTGTCACTGCTGTTCAGTATACAAGAGTTTGCACATCTATCGCAGATTGTGTGGCGTTCAAATACGTAGGTAAAACCTTGCTGTTGAGGTGTTCTATTAGTGCACCCAGATCACTTGTGATGTTCATTTTGGGCAGAGAATGCCTTAGTGTTGATTCTACATATCTGAACTCTAGTAAAGCATGACTAAATTCCTTTTGAGCTGCTGTGGTTTTTCTGGGATTTCGCTATGCACAGCATCATTATTAATATCCGGATGTGGTTCTAGTGGATCCGTTACATGCTGTTCATTATCCCTAGCACCTATGCCTTCAACTTCAATCAAGTTTTCGTTGTCCACATCTTCCAATGCGAGTTCATCAATAGGAAGCTGCTGTTTCACTTCCATTTTGATAGCAGCTATTTCAACAGCCGAAAGCAATCTGTTTACAGATATTGAGCGTTTCTGATTTGCCAGATTCTGCTCAATAATTTTTGTGGCTAGCTCTGGGTATTTAAGTAAGAAAAGTCTATTCTATTCTATCCTCACACTTAGCCCGCATTTCTCTAACAAAAAATATAGGCGCATAATACGAGGGTGGATTGATAAGTTTCCGGCCTGACCAAGAAAAACAACGTTTTTAAGAATTTTTTTTTTTTTATTTCTCAACATAATCTCCTCCAAAGCTGATACATTTCTCATAGCGGTGTTCTAGTCTAGTAATGCCATCTCTATAGAATGATTCGTCAA
>NC_046662.1:89347674-89371521 GCF_010883055.1 Belonocnema kinseyi
CTAACATGGCGATCGGGCTGAAACTATAGCTACAAGCTATCTAAGGATGGTACCATAGAACGCCACCTCAAGGTAGGCCTAGTGGCGCCATCTCTTGGTCAGACCGGAAACTTATCAATCCACCGTCGTATCTCTGTTCTTGTGGTATGTCGATTTTCGTCGCTTTTTTGGTTGCTAAACCTCTGCTTCTGCCTTTGGTTGTACAAGGCCATCCACCTCTGGAGGATGTAGCGGTGTTGGATCATCAATAGGTTGAGGAAGAACATCAATTGCTTCTGCTTGACCGCATGACGCGGCTTCCTCTAACTCATGTTCATTGCTGTCGTTTTTTCACGCCAAATTAACCTGTCCTTTTATTCCGATGCTCGGTCTTCTATCAGATGTAGATTAGTCCTGATGTCCTTCACTTTAGCGATAAGATCTCTGACTGCGACTTGCTGTATATTAGGATACTTTGCAGCAAATTTCGTTCTCAAATTGTATTCTTTTTCCATTTTTGTTTCAAACTTCGCACTTTCGTAATAGAAACGCACCAATTCCTCTTTCACTGTGCTATTCCAATCGATGCTCGCCGACGGTATTTCTGTCGAGGTGGTTATTTGTGAGATCTGCCTAACCATCTCGAAGCTCACTATTGCCACTGTCCCGCATACTGTGGCCTCCAGCTGTGGCTCCAGAGGTGCCCCGACGACTCTCAAGAACCGACAAGTGTTTCAATATCTTTAATATACTCTCCATAATTGGATTGGGTTTTGGTGTGCTTCTTAGTCCCTCTCCTTTTCGACATCAGCCTATTTGGCACTGCTCCGACCCAGGTTGCTGATTAATTTCTCTAGCAATCATCCCAAGTAAAGATGCTTACAAAGTCGGCATGTGAGGTTCCCGACTTGGGTCCATTAGTATCCAAGGTCTTCTGTTCCAGGCGTCACTCACTCTACTGACACTTTTTTTATTAACTATTTTCCATCATACTTTTCTGTCCTGACATACTTCTCTAGCTTCCTTTACGCCCATGCATTTTTTCATGCAAGACCTCGTCTTTCTGTGGCTTCTTATGTCTCTTCTAACTAGGGTCTCATTCACGTATTCTAACCATTCCTCCCGCGGTCTGCCTCTGGGCACGCTTCTTTGAGAATTATCTCATTACTCACTTTTTCCATTAGTTTTCGCGCATATTATGCGCAAGAATCTCGTATTAATTGCGTTAATGTTACTCTTATCTTTTTCTTGATATGTTCATGTTTCGCTACCATATAGTACAGTCGGTACAAGTATAGAATAATGTACCGGCATTTTAGCTTTATTTGATGTATTTTTACTTCTGATAAGGGGCCCTGCTTCTTTCATCATTTACTACAATGTTGCATATTGCTTTCACACACTTTCCTTCGAACAATATAGTTTTTGTTTTATTTGCGTTAATTTCAGGCCCATGATCTTCATGCATGCATTCAGTTTATTCAACATTCTTTGCATATCTTCGATTGACTCTTCCTTAAAAACCTAATCATCTGCAACCACTAACCCACGTACCCTTACTGTTTGAAGATCTTCTTCGTCAAAAAGAGCAATTCTTAAACACTTGTCCATTAATAATATAAATAACCATGAGGACATAACGCATCCTTGTCTAACTCTTTGAATAATATCGAAACAGTCACTTAATTTTCCGTTTACCTTACACTCGCTTTGCTACTCGTACATATTGTTTTTATAGCTTGTAGGAGCCATCCATTCGCTCCGTACTCCTTAAGGACTTCCCAAAGTTTACTTCTATCTACCTTGCCAAAAGCTTTTTCTAGGTCAACAGATACACATAGAACTTTTTTCCCTACTCTTAAACTTTTTCCTGTGATTTGCCTTAAGCTAAATATTTAATCCATACATAACCTTCCTGGAATAAACCCACTTTGGACTTCCCAAATCTTTGCTTCGGTTACTTTCATTACCCTGAGAATAAGTATTTTTGAGTATATTTTACTTACGGTACTTAATAAGCTAATCCCTCTGTAGTTATTGCAGTCGCTTTTATCTCCCTTTCTTTTGTATATTGGTACATAATTCGTACATAATTTTATCAATTCGCACAGTCTATGTGGTATGTACTCGCCACCGGGTTTAAGCATTTCAGCGTTAATACCGTCTACCCCGGCAGCCTTACCGTTTTTTATGTTCTTAATTATATCCCTAACCGTAGTGACACAGACTTTCTCAATTGAGTTTTCTAACGCATCGTGTTCTACTTTGCAATTGTGGTGTTCGACAGCTTCATCTCTGAATTGTCCCCTAAAATTGTCTCTGAAAGTGTCTAGTATCTTGTCTGCAGCATAAAACATTTCCTCGTTACTATTTCTCCTGTTGACAAATTTTTTACTTTTATTTCCCTTCATTTTTTATGAAGCAGTTTCTTGCTTCCTTCAAAGTCGTTTTGTATTTTCCTATCTATGCTTTCGATTACCTTATTTCGGAAATCTATTCATACATCAGGTTTCTGTAGGTTTTCTATTTTGATTGTTTGTATTTTTTTTTAGGATCGTGAAAAAATCATAAGAAATTCATTATAGGAAAATCATTTTAGACCTATACTGAATTTCTTATAATATTTTTTCGTACAGGGTGAACTACCTTTCGAAAGTAACTAGAAAAGTATCGATTTTCATATGGACCTGAAGTTCCGAACGTTCAAATGAACGAAATATTTTTCCTCATTTCTATTTTGCCCATAAATATTATTCGAACTGTAATTTAAAATATCCATTTTAACTCTGTTCCAATAATAATTTATTTCCCATATAAATAAATAAACATTTAAAACTTTTTTTGATTTACGAAGTCATCAGTAAAAAATTTCGTTCAATTGAACGTTCAGAACTTCAAGCACATGATTTTCATAGTTACTGTCGTTACTGAAAAAAAATGTTAGTTACTTCTTATCGCTGAAAAAAAGCCTTTAATAAAGTTCAATTTTGTTGAGATATGTCTGGATTTTAATTTGGTATGCTGATTGCAAAAAATTGAATTCGGCTCTGTTCCAATATTTGAACTGTTCCACATTAAATATCTCATTAATTGAATGATTAAATTTATTGTCACAATTTAAAAAGTCCAATGAAAGCTCCAGACTGTAAAAATCCTTGATACTATTTTAGCTTGCAGTTTACATTCTTTAAGTAATTTAACCATACTGAAGAGGATGTGCCTGCAGACTCTCGAGCTTCGTATTTCGCTTTTTCTTTTTGCGAACTCATACAAAATGTTAGTACTTGTTCAGCGATACTAACGAGTAAAAGATAAACGAGTGACCTTGCCGCATGCAGAATTGATAAGGATTGTAATTCACGTATCGTGACCTCGTACACATTTATGACACGAGCAACCTTGAGACCTCGCATTGGTCTACGAATAATGATTTATCAAATTGAATTCACGCGCCCCCGATTTAATCGCTATTTAATCATAAGCAGACGCGCGTTCAGTTGAATTCTACACAATACGTGCTGCGGTGTTAATTAATCAGACAATTGCAATTCTTGTCCTAGAGGATCTTGACTCAAATTTAGCAATTCAAGTACTTTCCAAACAGTAAAATTGTTTCAAATATCAAATCAACGAATTGATATCCTTCCTTTTTCAAGGTTTATATTGGTCCAAGTACAAAATGGCAAACATAAGTATGAACTTCAATACGCGCATGTGATTTTCAAGGTCAATATTTGATGGAACTGAAAACTTTTATGTTCTTTTCCATTAATTTCAGTGAATAATTTAAAAGTTCAAAAAAGCCTAAAGTAAAAGTTGTAGCTCATTCAAAAATATACCTTTTAGGTAATACTTTTTTTTCTTAAAGCCATTAATTTTGGAAAAGAAAAAAAAACGTTGGTAAAAAGCGAAGAATTCTTTGAAATGGGACTTGCAGCACTCATATGGGGCCATCCATATACCACGTGGACAATTTTTCACCTCTTTTTGACCCCCCTCCCCCCTCGTGGACAGCCGTGAAATTTTGACCCCCCCCCCCCCCCTCCATCTCCCCCCAAACTGTCAACGTGGACGTATTTCATGAAAATACAGATATTATTGGTCTTCAAAGCCTTGTCAATACCTTGTCTGATTTCAGTATATTTTCCACAGATTTAGGGGAACGAGTGTCCACGTGGATTCTAGCCCGATCCCCTTTCCCCTAAACTTTCACTTCTGTGACTATTCACAGAAATAATTTAAATCACAGCCCTAAATCTTTCCATTATTTAGTGTGAGGGGGCGTCAAGGCAGTTTTGTAAATATCGGAGGTAACCGCTTTTCAAAACCTTATGCTTTTAAACTAAAACGACAATAAAATAAATTTGTATACCCATTTTTATCTCCGTCGGTTTCGGCTTAAAACCTAATAACGCTCTTCACCGCGGGAAGGTTGGAGTACTTTGGAGAGCAAATTTATTGTTCTTATATTTTGTAATTTTTTAGTTTAAAATTTTTTTGCTTTCTTTTTCTTATTTATTCTGGTTCTTTTTTATTGTCTTTACATTTTTTATGCATTTTATTAGCATTTATATTTTTTAATATTTAAAATAAAATTTGTAGTTGCTCTTGCCAGGATAGCAAATTTTAATGTTTTTTTGTTAATCTTCGGCATGATAAAAATCAAAGCATCCAAATTCAAAAGGACACGATGTTTTGCGTGTGTGCCCTGTTAATCCGGTATCATTATTTACAAATTATTCGGAATGTTGTACCTTTTTATGTGCATAACCACAATCCTTCAAATTTATCTAGCCCTTTCAGCTACATAGCTTCTGATTTAAGCGATAAGGGTCTTCGCATCCCTTTTTTCATGGGGACATATCTTTAATCAATGTGTTCATTTATGGATCGGTTTCAAGATCCATGATTCTTCTACCACGCGCCATTTCTCATTCTTTCAGCGTCCGATTTTGTACTCATTGATTTCTTTTATTTAAAACCTTTTTTTCAGATCAACCACTTTCAAATTAGAAGTGAGCACCCATTTAAAACCCCAGTTTTTTGTTGGTTTGACCTTGAAAATAAAATTTGTGCCTATTTTCATGATCATATTTGTAATCAGCGTGTTAAAACACATCATTATACTGAGTTTTAAATAAATCGAAGGTAATCCCTTTTCAGAACTTTATTCAAACATATAATACATTCTGGAAATAAAATACTATTCAATTGATTGGCCAAAGATAAACATTGAATCAATTGTAACATATGGATGATACATTTTACAAGTGTTTGACAAGGTCGAAATTTCGCTGCACGTGCCGCAATCTAGCAATAAAAATTTTATTTAAGCGAGACTTGTTATATTTGAATAGAATCTTCGGGTAAAGTAATAACCTTGCTTTGTTGATTTAATAAAATTATTTCGTACATAATAATCATTTCCAATTTTATTAGGTAAACTTCTTTGAGTAAGGTGTATAACTGATAAAACATAACCAAAAAATAAAATTTTATTTTCGTTTGAAATAGCTTCACGCGTTATAAAAAGGATATTCGCTTTTATTAAATGTATACAAATTCTGCTTTCATAAATTGAGATACCATTGGTGGTAAATTTTGACGATTTAAGTATTTACTTTTCAATATATCCAAACTTTTACACATTTAAATTTCCGAAAATTTGAAAAATCTCAAATACAATAAAGATTTTACTGCATTTAAAAAGGAATTTACATTTTCACGCACAAACAAACAGATACACGTCCATACACATTAATAATGAAATCGTCATACTTATAAGTATAATTAAATATTTATTTCATGGTTTGTCATTCATTCCTCACTATAATTAATATTTTGAAACTAAAGTTAAGAATACACTCTTGAATGTTCTTAAACTTAATTTTGAAAATAGCTTTAAAGTTTAGTTTAAATCGATAAACAATGGAAATTTCGTATAGTAAGATTTACAAATCAAATATGAGACTGCTCAACACTCCTATCCAGATTTGAAATTCAAGTCGGTCAATTTTCAACGTTTGACTTTAAATTCACTAAGTTAGTAGACTTAACTTTCTAGTTCATTGAATTGGAATATAATTTATTTTTAATTATCAAGACCTCAAAAGGGTGCTGCAATAACTGTACCCTAAATATTCGGTTAAAGAAATTGTCCTTGTGATCGGTGCTCTCGGAGATACGAAGGTATCACTAGTGTATAACCTTAAATCCATACCCGAGTGCCAAGAATGTGCCAAAGTACTTGCGATTTGGTTGCAGAAATCTTTCATCCTTGGATCGCCTCGTGTGCTCGAGATACACGAGGGTTTCGCCGGCCTCTCATTGTTTTTCATCATAATTTGTGACCATCCATCTCTCGGTCGTGAGACGCGGCCATAGATGTGATTTACCGCGGTTCTACTGTGAGCCGGTGTCATTTTTAAATGACGATTTCTCCCAGTGGCACCCTGCGGTGGTTGTTTAATCCTTTTTTTAAATTATGTATATATATATATATATAATTTAAAAAATATATATAATGCAAAGTGGTTGATATATAAATAAATCAGGTCAGGTTTCTTTATGAGCCTAGATGGAAAGCCTTTGAGCAGGCTATTGGAGGTGTCCTCCAGTTGTGGAGACTGGCGGTCCCTGTGCGGAGGGTTACAGCTGAATAAATAAGCAGTCGCGGACGATGTTCCAGCGAAAGTCCGAGGGAAAGTCCTAAAGGATAAAGCCCTAATCCAAGTCTTAAGCAACCGTGCGAATGGCTGCAGTGTAACAGGGAGTGGAGGACAATCTACGAAAGTATAGTCTTACCCTCGCATGTGGGGCTCTGCGAGGAAGCACGAACCCTTTCCCTAACTGCTTGTGGGAGCAACAATGAGAACACTAAACGCAGTTTTAAGTGCGATTTAAAAGAATCAAACGCATAAAGAATCCGACAATGGAACTAACAACAATGCCGACTTCTTTAGAGTTGGAGGAGCTAGTTAAGATGGAGACCATACGATGGACCGGCAACGTCCCAATAGTTCTAAGAGGACGCATCAACTGAAAGATGAACCTGAGCGAAGAGGTTATGTTGCGCGGCTGCATGCTCTATGATGCGAGAAGCACACAGACTTCTCGTAATTTTCGTACCAACTGCTGTGAAGCCATGCCGATGGCCTCCGGAAAAGGTGCTGTATACACGGAGCGCCTACCCTACCACAACAATAACAAGTCGACAGCAGAGGAAGAGAGGCGACACTAAGGCCAACCGCGGTCAGACATCCAGTAGACTAGTATAGGAACAGCGATGCTTTAGAACCAGGAGAAATATCAGCATCCAGGTTTCTCTCAAGCCCAAAGATCTCCCTCAAGTAGATGACGCGATTTGTAGAAAATGTTTCGAATGGCCGACCTCTGGACCATTAATTCTGGTATCAATAATGCAGAGACAACTGTAGCGGATACGTCCCATAAAATAAAATCTATAATTAATCATAATTCCAAAAGGTGCGTACATCAACATAGCACAAAGATAGGCTGGGCACATCAGCACGCGTCCCGCATCCAATGTGTGACTGACTACATAACATCTGGCACGAAGTTCACTGCCAAGGTTCGACAGTTCACACGCGAACTATGGATCCGTCTTCACACACTCATCAAGTCAAAGCTGCTGACCTTTAGGCAACACACTGTTGACAGCATGCGGGTACTATCTGCCTCTAGGAGAATTCTAGACGGGAGGACGAGATAGGTCAATGAAAATTAACAGTTTTTCTGACCCATCTCGATTCTTTGAAACCCTCCAGATACTGTGGAAGTTTCCTTTAACCCAGCAGCTTTGGCATATCGGACCTATGTGACGAGAGATGTCCGAACGACGCGGTTGAGATGTATAGAGATGTATAGAAATATTGATGTTCATTTAATTGTAAGACATCAGATTTACTATCTCACATAAAAAACATCATATGACAACTAACAGCTTGATCCTTAAAAGAGGCACTTTTCCGGGCGATACCATGAGCATTCTCCTTTTTTTCCTCACATTACTGCCGTTATTTCTCGCACTTCGGAATTCCCAAGGGTAGTTATCAAGCGGATCTGAACATTTAAAGTATAAGGTCACTTATGTACTGAACATGGATTATCTCAAGAATTATAATAGAAATGCAGAGCAACTGAACGTAGCTTTGGGGATTGTCGAGAAGTACACTCGGGAAATTTGAATGGAGTTTGGGTTAGAAAAATGGTGGATATGTCATGTCACATTCGGCAAGCTTCTCTGTGGCAAGTCACTTCTGCGGCATGTCCCATTTGAGGCATGCCAGATTTATGACATGTTTCATCTGCGGGATGTCACAACTGCGGCATCTCTACCTAGCGGCTTCTCTCCCACGTGGCATTTCTCAGAGTGAAATTGACCTTATTCCGATATCTCTCACCGCACCCCTGTGACTGTTCACAGAAATAATGCGAGGTTACTCCCCTGCCTCTTTTCCAAAATCTCGTAGGGGGGGAGGCACCCCTTTGACTGGACACAGAAATATTTGTTGAATCCTTTCCATTGGTGAGAGGCCGCTAGGTAGAGATACCACAGTTGTGACATGCCGCAAATGAGACATGCCGCAAATGAGACATGCCACATATGTGACATGTCATAGATAATAACATGCCTCAGGAGTGACCCGAAAAATGCGCCAAGATTAATCTGAAGAGAGGATGAATGGCTCATACTTCCAAAGATTCTGAGATGGTCGACAGAAGCGCTATACAACACCTTGATTCTTGAGGTATACGAGGTGTGTTCAAAAAGTAAGGTGACTTTTCAATTTTCGCGGGCTACGTACATTGAAGTTTAAAATTTTTTGTTTTGTTATATTGGTTCACTCGTCCCGATCATATTTTCACAGTGTTGACTATATAGCTCCTGTTGTTTTTCTGGCAGCGGCGTAAATGGTTAGAAGGGTTTGGTGTGCTCGGAAAAGAGTTTGCATTAAATTTTGTGTGAAAAATGGAATCCAGTGCTCTAAAACTCTTGAAATGTTGACAGTTGCATACGGTGAGTCTACTCTGACTAAGAAAAATGTGTATAAGTGGTACAAGCTGTTCCAAGAAGGCCGAGAGGATGTCGAAGACGAACCTCGCCCTGGACGTCCCAGCACGTCAACAACAGATGAAAACTTTCAAGCAGTGGAAGAAATGGTATTGAAAAATCGCCGAATTACCATCAGAGAAGTTGCTGAAGATGTTGGCATATCGGTTGGCTCATGCCATGCTATCTTTTCGGACGTTTTGGGCATGAGACGTGTGTCAGCGAAATTTGTTCCAAAACTGCTTAATTTTGATCAAAAGATCCGACCAAAAACAGCATCACAGTCATGCCTCAGCCTCCATATTCACCGAATTTGGCCCCCAGTGACTTTTTTCTTTTCCCAAAACAGAAGAGACCCATGAAAGGACATCGATTTTCAACGATTGAGGAGATAAAAACTGCATCGCTGAAAGAACTCAAGGCTATACCACAAAATGATTATCAGAAGTGCTTCGATGATTGAAAAAAGCGTCGGAACAAGTGTATTATATCCGAGGGCGATTACTTTGAAGGGGACAACATAAATATTAAGGAATAAATGGATATTTTTTGAGAAAACCATAAAGTCACCTTATTTTTTAACACACCTCGTATACTCACACCTTTGCAAGCCAGAGAGCCGCATTCAAGATGTAACGTCTGCAAAAGATGTACAATCTCAGATCCCTCGACATCGGGGTTATCGCGATTTTAAATCTCAGGCTATCAAGGTGGTCGCGGAATGCTGTGAATCTCAAGTATCTTAATAACAGGATCATTCTGAATACAGCGCAAATAGTCGCAATTGGTAGACTCTCTTCTTGAAATGTTAAGGAAACACAAGGAAATGGCTAACGGAGCGTTTCTGTAGAAAGCGGCGTAGAAGATTGCTGAAATACCTGGCCTCGACTTCAATATCGAAGGTGAGGAAAATGCATTAAACATTATCCACCTCGAGTGCTCACTAGTTACTACTGAGGGCCCGGCTCAAGAAAGCACAGGAGAAAAACTACCACCAACAGCTCCTCGACAAGAGAATCCACGACATCTTCCACCAAAATGTGAAGGATCAGTTGACGTCGCTTGAGGTAACGCTTATTTTCCTTAAATCACCCGGATTGAAGTCAGGCACGGAGGGTTTCATTTTGGTTTGCCAAGACGGTGTCATTTCCATGTTAGCATACCGTCGCCACATTGATAGTTGCCGAACGTGTTATGCACACACTGAGCACCTAAGGCAATTGGTTGCCCAATTCATGCATTGATGACATTCATACAAAGACACAATGCGACACAATTCTTACGGGATAAGGGCTGATACCGCTCAGCCAAACGCTTCAAGGGAAATAAGATTACATGGTCGCGAATGAGAAGTGATGAAATTTTCGGTGGAGTCGGCCGTTAGTTCGTCTCGCCGAGGCATTGTGCACAACACAAATGCGTGAATGCTTCGTGGTGTGAATGAATTGCACTTGGCGAAATATTTCGAAGATTTCTAAGAGTTCCAAAAGTTTCTGAAAGATTTCTCTTCAGACTTGCAGAGCGGCAATCTAAGATTTGTCAGTAATTAGCCCCTGGGTGATTGATCGCATATTCGAGGCCTGACATAGTATTCCGCGGATTCGAGAAACGAACAATGCTCGTTATTTAATTTTAGGCACTAGCCGACAAGGAAATCACAGGCAAGGAGAATAAAAATAAAGAGAGGTATAAAGACCTAATGAAAGAGTTATAATATTTATAACCAGAATAGTCTATTCAGCTAGACCTCCTGTTCATGGGTGCTCTTAGAGGTGCCAAATGTTTACTAGTTAATAGCCTGAAAAGCATCAATGCATGTCAACGAAATGCCGAGACACTTCCGGGAAAAAACAGAGGACTGTCGTCTTTACATCGCTCCATGTCCTTGTCCATGTCCTCAGAGTGCATGAGACTTTTACTGGACCATATTTACAGTCCATCGCAGAATGTATAACCACTTACCTCACAGTCGAGAGACGTGGTTACAGCTGAAAAATTACAGCGATTTTGCGTGGTTGTCGTTAAGACAAAATCTCAACTATATATAGCTATATCTATTGATTAGTTTTCAATTTTCATTCATTCTTACTTCTGTGGCATAACCAGCTTCATTCAACAAAAAAGAAGTGGAGCTCTGTTCAATTAGACATATATTACTTTAAATGGAGAAACGAAATGTAGGTACAAATAAAACGTAAATTCCTCTTTAAATATACTATATTATGCCCCATAAGGAAATTCCCTCGCCTTCTCGACATGGAGTGTGTGATTTTAAGTAAAAGTGAGCGTGTTTCTATTTTACCCCATAAGTTGCTCGTCACTATAACAAGTCACTGTTAAGGCGAGGTAAAAGTCGCTAAAAGCAATTCCGTAAATCGCCATAAAATATCGCAGCGAATGGAGGTTAGTGAGTGAAAGATATGTAGTGAAACCGAAAGTACCACTGCATTCTACTTTCCTTTGCGGCAGTGCAAATAATTGGGTCGATGATTTTTATGGGAAATGGGCATGCCGCGGATACCACGTGGTCGTCTTGGCAGGCGTTCCCTGTCAACGAAATGATAGAGTTGCTTTACTGTCTTTCTGTCTGCCTGTGTCGGTGAGACTTTCTCGGACCATGCTAATAAACGACTGTCTGATTCGCACTCGATTTGAAGTAAGTTTCTCGCTCTCACAGTTTTAAATGTTCCACGTGCTTTCCTAGATTTCCAATCCCTAAGAGACTATCTGTCATTTAGCATTTAAACCGAATGTGCAAATTTAAAAATAAAAGTTCTTTTTCAAATACGTCTGAATCATGGAGTGCTTAAAAAATAAAATAATCTCATTTTGTGAGAGTGTCCAATTTTTTCGTTTGCAAATGGAAGACAATTTAACTTTATGTAATAAATGCAATTTTGAATTCTCCTGAAATATATAAGAAATATTTACTACGATTTAGGTGGACGTCTAACATTAAAAAGAAGGCCAATTTATAGACACAGTATCAGGGTGGCCACTCAAGACCGGTAATTTTTTTAAGTTCAAGCTTTAAAAAAAATAGTTTATAACTTGAATCCGCTTGTGACTATGGGGTCATGGGGCTAATAATGCTTTATTAAAAATGAAACTAAATGTGCAAAACGGGGCTATTAAATCTTCACTTTTGAATTCAGTAATAAAAAGTATATTAATAATCTATAGTTAATCTTAATATAGACTAAAAAGTATGATGATTGTCATTTCTAAAACGTGCGCTCATGACGTTAGAAGTTACAATATAACTTAGGATTAAAATTGGGTCAATCTAAGCAAAAAGTTCAATGGGTATGGAGCTACGTATAGAGGCATATTTCAGGATAAATTCACGGCATTTTAGGTCCAAAAAGCGAACCCTCTAAGTAGAAAACTGAGTCGCCGACCCATTTTTGAAGTTCGAACCTGAAATTTTTTTTCGAGAAAAACGCATCTAAACTTGGAGATTGCCATAAGCACACGGGTTATACGTTTTCTTCGAATATGAGCTTTACCTATCTCCGGTTACTTTCTGGATATGAGTTCAGTCCTCAGTTTAGTCCCAATATATTGGCCCCTTTTTGACAAACGGCTTCATGGAATGGAAGCTTCTAATGTGTCCCCTAAGGGTTTACATTTTTCTTGCACCTTTTTCTTTATTCCTTTACACACCCCTCACACACTTACTTGGTGGTGGAAGGGGGACCTACAGCTTAAGGTGGGCTCCGAACCACCAAGAGCAACAGCTTTAAGTACTTAGAGAGAAAACCTTTTTTCTCTAGATGTACCGGTCCTACTACTCTCCGGAGATGAACAACTCCCTTGCTAGGCTAGTGTTCACCGCATGAGCCGCCGAAGCTCTTCCAGAGTGCGAGGCGGGAATCGAACCCGCAAGCCGACGGAGTGGGTCCAAAGCCTACGCTTTAACCCCCACGAATCTAATTTAGAATAATTCTACATCGAAAAGAAGCACTGCACATTATTCAACAAATAAGATTTTCAATTGAAATTGGCCAATTTCCAAACGAAAACTATATTAAATTCTATCAGATTTATGTTTCAATTCAGTTCAAGTTTATTTACATATTTAACTATTACGGCTTTCACTTGGAAATTATACAATTCTGAACAATTTAATGCAGATTTGTTTGATGTAGTTCTCTATTATCAAACAGAGAACTTAAATTTACAAGGCATTGTTTTATATCACAGCGTTAGTTTCATTTCCGTTAATAAATTAGCTTTCCAGTGGGCAATAAAAGATAATTAAATATCTTGTTCTTCATTTTTTTTAATTTCCAACTAAAAAATTATCCCAATCCTCATATCTAATAATTTATCTATGTAAAATTCTGAAGAAATTTCAACAAACTCTGCAGAAATTGAGCAATACATATAAATCACTTTGGAAAATATAATAGAATGGCAAAGTAGAACTGAGTATAATTTGACCCGTGACATTTGATCTCTGAGCTATAAATGTCGTTCGTTTACGAGGATTCTCTGATTTCTCTCGCAAGCGGTATCTTACTTTCCAGGAGCATAATATCTTGAAAGCTAACGTCGTGCTCTATAGACATTAAACTCACTTAAAACACATCCTAACTAAATCGATGCAAGTGTGCAAAGCGGTTGTATCGTCTCCTGATAAAATCTGTGATTCGCTTGTATGTCAATCTTCTTTCGTCCACGTGGTCCTGTGAAACTCGAAAGTGATTATTCGCGACGCTTGGATCCACGTGGTCTCACGCTTTCACAAGATAGAGACCAGCGCAATTCATAGACGAGAAGTCGTTGCCCCCGTATGTTGTACGTTATGCAAGCACCGAAACAATATGTAGGCTGCGTCTAGTTGGCCTACTTTTTTGACGTACCGGCCAATCGTTACGCCACGCGTCGCCTATCTAATTATTTATCAGTGGTCGTTGGCCGTTGCGATCAAAGTCGCGAAATCATTGATTCAGTCAATTGATTACATTAAACATGTCGAATAATAGGGCAAATGGCTCACACTATTTACCATTCTCCAAATAAAACATCAGTAAAAAAATGCATAAAAAGTACATTTCCGTTCGGGGCCGTTCGAATACACTAAATCACGCTGTTATAAAGACTTTTTCCACCCCTCCCCTTCTACGTCATAGATCATCACACAAAGCTTGATAAAATTCAAAGATTCCCCTCCACACTTTGTTAAAATCAAAATTTAGCCTTCGATTTTATTTGACAATGCCTAAAATAAAACACAAAATATAGAAACATAATAAAGTAAAACAATTGTATCGGTACCATAACAAATTCAAAATGAACTCCACTCAAGCAAAAGAGGCGAATTTGTAACTAAATAGTTAAACTTTCAACCTTCAATAACAAATTTTCAACCAAAAAATAATTCACTTCAACCACACAAACAGTTGCATTTTTAACCAAATAGTCGAATCTTCAAACACAAAAAGGCGATTTTTCTAAAAGACAGTTGAATTTTCAAACAAGAACTTTTTTACCAAAAATGTAAAAATTTTTATCCACAAAAAATGAGTTTACAAACCAGATGTATTTTCGAACAAACAAGATTACTTTTTAACAAAAAAGTTGAATTTTTATCACATAACTTGAGTTTTCATACATTTGATTTAAATTTTTAATATTTTTTATTCTTACTTTGTGTTTTCTTCTTGAATTTTCAACCTATAGAGATACATTTTCAACTAAATAGGCGAATTTTTAAATGAAAAAGATTAAATATCAACCAGGAAACACTTTTTTGTCAATAAGAGAGAAAAAAATGTCAACCAAATTGGTGAATTTTCAAACTAAACAGGAGAATTCTTTAGAAAACAGTTGATTATTCAATCTAAAAATATAAATTTTCAACCGAGAAGTATGTATATAACTTCATTTGCCAAAAGACGAATTTTCAACAAAATAGTTGAATATTCAACCGGAGTGATGGATCTTCAAATAATAAAATTATTTTTTAACAAAGTAGCTAAACTCTTAAATGAGTATTTAAATTTTGAATCAAGAAGATTACTTTTCTGCCAAAAAGACGAACTAATGAAATAGTTCAATTTTCAGATAAAAAAATTAATTTTAAACAAACAGTGTACATTTTTAACAAGACACTTAAATATTCATATAATAAAATGAATTTTTAACAAAGTAGATCAACTTTTATCCAAAAAGTTTAATTTTCAACAAAAAAGATGAACTCTCAATGAAAAATTTTGTAGTCAGGTTTTTAACGAAAAAGTTTAGTTAAAAATAGATAAGTTAAGTTCTTAGTTATGAAAATAATTTCCAACCTACAAAAATCACATTATCAACAAAATAGCTCCATCTTCAACCAAACAGTAGGATTTTTAACCAAAAGAAATTAATTCTGAACCAAAAATATAAAAGCAGTCTTTTTAATTTAAAAAAATTATCTTTTAACGAAATATAGTTGGATTTTCTTATTGTTTTCTGTTAATTCAGTTTGCATTTCTACGAAAAAACGAGGAAAAGGGGAAATTTTTGTTGAAAACGGGGGGAAAAGAAATTATTTAAAACAGAGATAAAGAGGGGAACCGGGAAAAGAGCATAAAGTCTGTATTAAGATGATTGCAACATATTTTTTAAAAAAATTATTTTTATTTTTACAAGCATTTAAAAAAATTGCAGTGTGACGTATTTTTTGAACGGCCCTATTTGAGTTACTAACCCCAATCTTGTAATAAAAACAAGCAAAACCGATGCCTCTCATTTTCACTGATCAGTGCCGGAAATATCTGAAGACTAATTTCTTAATGTAAGGAAAAGTGTGTTAATGAAGGTTAACAAATCTTGGTGCAGATGCTTTCGAAAAAATGTCAAAGTGAAACTGCGACCCTATCCAGGTCGTGTGCTTCATCTGGATTGAAAGATTCTGGTCTCATTGAAGTTCCACCTCGAACGAGAGCGTCCTCTGCATCGGCGAAAGCAACGAGATTATTTCTGCTCTGACAAAAATATCAACAACTGATGTAGCCCTACTTTCTTTCTTTTGTCTACCCCACCCTCTATTTGCACCTCCTGTCCCGAAACTTATCGCTGAGATCTTCCTCCTGAATCTCTTAATCCTCTTTCACTTTCCGTGGGTTTAGTAGAATAGGAGACAGTCCAGTAACAAGGTTTGTCCTCATTACATTGCTGGCTTGCAATGGAGAGCATGAAAGTCGATCAGCTTTCGTTAGATCGAATAGGTAAAATACTTAAAAAACTGACTTATATAAACAGCGTTTTGTAACAACATATTTAGACATATTTATTCTTTTAGATAATGTTCCATTAACGACACGATATTCTTCGAAATCTGTGATCCCAGGCCTATAACCCTTGTTAGCATCATAAACTTAGTTACTTTCTTTTATTCGAAAAATTGAGTAAATAAGAAACAAAGAACAAAATTTTTTTTTAAAATTATTTAACTAATTATTTTTTCGATCTTCACACTAAAAAGTATCTAAGAAAAGTGGTGTAATGTTCTGTGAAAGGATTTTAGGGGATTTTACAGGATTTTTATGCATTTCAAATAGTTTTAGAAAACTTCAAGGGATTTATAGACATCTTTATGATTTTTTTCAAAGTTTTCAATGTGTTTAACAATATTTCACGAGATATTTAAAAACTTCTAGAGGTTGTAAGTGAATTCTAAAGAGTTCAATGTATTTCAAAAAAATTCCAGAGTTTAGGATCCCTAGAAATATCCAGAAATGCATTTAAATCTTTTGAAATCACTTAAAACCTTTATAAATTTTTTTATTGTGTATTTAAATTATTTGAAGGATTGTCGAAGTATTCGAAGATATTTCCAGGGATTTTAGAAGATTTGAAATTATTTTAACCGATTTTATGGGATTTCGAGAGAAATCATAGGATTTCATAAGCTTCCAGAAGATTTCATAAGCTTTCAGAAGATTTCAAGGCATTTCAAGCAATGTTGAAAGGTTTAAAAGATCTTAAAAGATTTCAATAGTGGTACAACCCTTATTCAATACTAATACATGAGTATTTTATGATGAACACAGATTTTTAGGTATTGTTTTTATACACTGCAAACATTATTTTGGGGTCTTTTCCCCAAAATCACAATAGCGCAACTTAAACTAAAGTTTAGGAATTCTCCTCAAAATATTTTGGGGAACCCCCCCCCCCATTCCCAATATTTTCATTGTAAAAATCCTCACTTTCGTGTAATTTTTTGTCACCACGATTGTAGGGAAGAAACTTCAAACTATGTAAGAGAAAATATCCTAACATTTTTTAAAGTTTCCCCAAGAGATTTTGGAAACAATTCTCAATAATGTAGTTGAAAAATAAAAAAGTAATTTAGGTTGAAAGTCAAAGATTTTAAGAAGTGTAATTTGAGTAACAATATTTATTACTTGTCAAATTTTAAACGTTTGTATCAAAAATTACATGTCGATGGAGTCTGAAAAAGTCGTGATGCCACAACACATTCAAATTAAAAAATTATTAATTTTTTAATTCTTTAGTTTTATAAATATAGGGTATGTGTAAATATATATTGGCTTGAAATCATAACCTGCCTAACCTCGACTGAGAAACATCAAATAGACTTTTATCCAATTTTGTTCTCAAACTTCGATAGATGGAGAAAAATAAGTGAATTTTCTATTACGAATTGAAATAAAACTATTTATAATATTTTTAATAATGGAAAAGTTTGGTTTTTAAAAGGGAGATTATAATCATTAATTGAAATTTAATTTATGAATATATAATAAATAATATTAAATAGAATAATATTATCCTTAATCTTATCCTTAAAATTTAATGTAATTAATTGAAATTCTAACCTACCTAACCTATGGTAGATACAATTCTACATTTTTGTTCAATTTCCTCTATAATTTCAAATAATACATAAGAATAATGTTCGACTATTGGAACACATGCTGTCCGACCATTAAAAATCATATCCGATCCCCCGTGTTTTCTAATTCTTTTTCAGAATATCTTTTTGTCTCATAAAATAGAATTTGACTTGAAAATAGATAGAAGAGATAACTTTGTAAATAAACATAGTCCGAAAATGTGAATCTTTGTTAGTGAAAACTTAAAAATAAGTGCCTTCAACGATTTAAATATGAGGGTAACGCTATTTGTCCGACTACTGATACATCTGCCCTATTTCACTTCCTTAACTAGAAAATTTATGCAAAATAAGAAAAATTTATAATTTTTGGAGGAAAATCGCAATCTGAATGAGAGAAATGCACTCAATTTTTTGTAACTTTTGAAAGATATTTCCTCGCTTTCAGGAATCTATTAATTTTTGGGGTAAAATTCCAAACTCTTTTTAGGTACAGTAGTTTTAATTTCAAATCTGGAATTTTCTTTAACAAATTAGCCATTTTTTGGATATACTGGTATATTTGAAGTATTAGAACTTATAAGTGAAGCTTAATTCATTAAAGAGAAATAGGCGCGAAGCGCCTTCGAGGAAGGGTTACGTAACGTATTAAGACTGAACAGTCTTAATATTGATTCCTTTACAGTCTATAACGGAATCAATACGACGATCTGGCAAAATTTTCGTGCACCCTGAGAACACGGAGCGATCCAAGGATTACAGCCTTTTGCAATTATCCCGCAAGTGTTTTAGCATATTGTTGACATGCAGGGATGCTTTTCAGGCTATTAACGAGTGAAAGCTTGGCACTTCCAAGAGCGCCGATGATAAGGACGATTAGTTTAACAGAATATTCCAGGTACAATCGTTGCAACTCTCTTATAAGGTCCCTATGCCTCTCTTTCTTTTCATTCTCCATGATTATGATGTTTTTGTCAGCTGGTGCCGAAAATTCGATAACGAACATGGTTCGCTTCTCGAAGTCAAGAAGAACCATGCCTGGCCTTGAGTGTGCCACAGAAACAATTGTCGAGAATATAAAGTTCCAGTATATGCGGCACTTCCCATTCTAGACAATTGACTCAATTTCCCTAGGAGCATTTAGAGGAGCGATATTACGGTTAATGCCGTAGGAGTGACAGAGATGGTGATAAAGCACTCTTAGTGCCGCATTGTGCCTTTGGATGTAGGTCGTTCCCGCATGAGTTGGACAACTAGATAGTATGTAAATTAAATGCTCGGGGTGTACATGGCACGCCCTGCAGCTATCATCGGGAATGTCTTGGCTCAAAATGTGGCGACGTTATGTTAAGGTGGAAATGACACCGTCTTGGCATGCAAAAATGAAGCCCTCCGTACCAGACTTCAATCCGGGCGATTTAAGGAAAGCAAACGTTAGCTCACACGACATGGACTGATCCTCCGCATTTCTGTGAAAGATACCGTGCATCCTCTTATCGAGGAGCTGTTCACGAAAGTTTTTCTCTTGTGCTTTCTTAATACGGGCTTTCAGGAGTGAGTACTCGAGGTAGATAAGATTTGATGCATTTTTCTCACCCCTAATACTGAAGTTAAGTCCAAGTGTTTCAGCAGCCTCCATTATATATATATATATATATATATATATGTATGTATGTATATACATATTATAAATGTATAATTGTATATATAATAAATCTTTTTCTATTCTTAGTTTTACTTTTCTTCAACAATTTTTATTTATTTATTTTAATCTTGTTACCTCTCTTATTTTTATTTCATATTTATCTTATTTATCTTTATTTTTAAAAAGCTGGAAAAGGGGTTGTTTTTATTAAAAATTTCTTTGCTGTATTCAGTCCGTATTTATTTTTTTAATTTTATTTTATTCTACTTGTTTATTTCTTGTTTTTTTATTTTTAGATTTTTGAACTTTTATTACTAATTTTAACTAATTTTTTTAACTTCTTCTAAAAAAATTTAATTTTCTTTTTCATCTTTTCAGATGAATAATTAAAAAAATATTTATTTGGTAAAAGCTGGAAATGGGTTAATCTTACGGAAAATGTTTGTAAATCAGCCAGTCCATATTTACTTTTCTAAACTATTTTATTTTTAATATTTTATTTTTTAAAAAAGTTGGCTTTTTTTCATATATTTTCAGATTAATCTTGAAAATATTTATTTTCAAAACATCTGGAAAAGGAGTTAATCTTATAGACCATTTTTTCGGGCAGGGGAAATAAGGGGTGTGAGTGAGGGTGGAATCGAGGGCACTTTCCTTCAGTTCCCCATTCCTCCCCTGAACACTTCACTTTATCCCACCTTTCAATTCCCCTCTCCCCATTTCCTCTCCCATCCCTCTCTATCCTTCCCGACACTTCCCAACCCATCCACTCACTTCCCCTCTTTTAAGAAAATTATGACGGACGGACCCATAAGAGTATCAGCCCGCGGCTACAAAACCCTCTACAAAACCCTAATATTTATGACTCATTTAGTCGTTTTCAGTGCAGAACAACTTATTTAATAAAAATGCGGCAATATTTATGAATATTGCGGATATAGCGCGCATATTTATTGGTTAGTACTTTAAATTTCTACATTTAAAATTTTCTTGAACTTAAATTTAGAAGTAAAACTACAATTAATTTAAGCAAAAAATCTGGGTTCAATTAAATTCAAGCATGATTAATTTCTAAAACTGACATATTGATATCTTAAATGCAGACTATAAATGCAGAATTGGTGCTGAATTTAAGTTCATCTCCGAATTTAAGGTCAGAAAAAATGCCGAGGTGCGTACAAATTTTAAGTATTCTTCTGTACTCTTTTTATGTTCATTTGCTTTACTTATAATTTACATAAAATTTAACTTCTCACGAATTGTCAATATTAGAATAAACTCGATTTTTTATATTTTCTAATGTTAGGATACAATGAATATTATAGTGTGGGGATTAAATAATAGCTAGTTCATTAGTTGAAAGGTACTTTCACCTTTTTCTTCCTAAGACAATGAAGTCGCTTTACGATTTAGAATATACGATCTTTTCCTGCTTTTCGCAATCTGAACTTTCTGTTGTTTTCATTTCCTAGATTTCTGATTGTGGCTTCTACAGTCTGTTAATTTATTAATAATATTATTTTTGGTCTTCTCATACACAAATATGAAAATTTGTAATTGGAAATATCAGAATCTTTTACAGTTTTTAAAACAACATTTGTTGAATATGAGGTACGACTTTGACTTCTTAAAATCGTGTCCTTCGAATGGATCCCATTTAAATTCCATACGAAATTAAAATCCTTCAGACAAAGGCACAGAATATAAGGTGGATAAAGTGATACTGATCAGAAGGATTCGCGAAATCTCGTCTTTTCCAACAAGAGGTGAAGGTTTCTCATGCAGCCTCTGATTCGAGATCGATTATACAGTCCTCGAATTCCGAGGACTCGCATAGTTAAAGGATAATACTGATTTAAATCAATAATTTTAATCAATTTATAAATAAATTTTAATAAATAATTAATAGTACATCGAACTTTAAAAATTTTTATTTTTAAATTGAAATTATAAACTATAAATTATAAATCAGTCTTTGTCGTTTGCATATTTTCGAGCTTTCCGTGAATTAATTCACTTGCAACTGCCAAGTACCCAATTAGAATCGAGTAATGAACCGAAGTGAAGGGAAGCGTAAACCCGGTGACCCTGAATAACAGACAACATCCTCGAATTTTTTAATTTTACTTCAAGCCTACGCTCTTTTAGACAATATTTTTAGGCTAGAAATCTTATGGGAATGAAAGCAGATTTATAAATAGAATTTTCTGATCCTCAGTAGTGAAGATATTTTTGTGGGTTCTACAGATCCGAATTTCGATGTATGGTGATTGTAAAATTATTAGTTTGTTTATTAGATCAAACTAAACACAGCTTAAGCCTAAAAAATATTCCTTATTGACCCAAACCATTTTTCTGTCACAAACATTGTTTCTGAAACAGAGGAGAAAGATCAATACAAATTTCAAGGTCTTAAGATAAATTCCGAATTTATCTGGATTTCGTGTCCAGCGGCATTCTTAATTTTCTTGTTGGTTAGTCTCTTTTTTTTCTTTTTTGTTCTTCGACTGTCCTGGGTGACTTTTAGAAAGAACTGATGTCTCTTTACTCGCATTTCGTCTCTCTTCCTCACCTCAGAGCTCTTTGGCGTCTCGTAAAAAAACATAATAAAAAAAAATAGACTGTCTACATTATTGAAAATTTGACCGAAGAAGCGACGCGATTTTGAAAGGCGCGCGTGGGCCGAGAACGAAATGTGTGCGTAATCGCTCGAATTCCCAACGCTTTGCGTATGCTAGCGAATCAATTTAAAAGCTTAAATGTCAATGGCATCTAAAAATAAAGGACCACAGTCAGATATTTCCAGCTGCTGGAAATTCTATCTGTAGCAAACTTTTATATTTTTTATCAATTCGAAAGAATTCATGAAAAGCTGCAGAGTAAATCCGGCAAATAAATATTTAATTTCTATCATGTGGTATAAAAAACTAAATTAATTTACGAGCGCTATGATAATAAACAGAAATAAATATGTTATTAACTTTAAAAATGTATTGCTTTCATTAAAAAAAGGAATTTATTGGTGATAAAAATAGCGATATTTGATATTTTCCTTTTTTCCTAAGGTTACACGGCCTTGATCAATTATTCGATTGGCTGGTCGAACCCGTAAATAGTCGATTTATATTACCTTTAAACGAGCAAATTAAGAGGCCTTGCGAGTTCTTCGATTTTTCTAAATTACTGGGGCAACAAAAGTCAAACGGCCGATTATAATTGACCAAATAGTGCACGATAAGACGATCAAATCAAATTGGTGGCTTTTAAATCTGTTGTCCAACGGAAAAACATATAGCAAAGATTTGCCGGCACGAATGGCGGGACATATGAAGCAGAATATTAGTACAGAAATTTTGGTACCTATATCTGAATATTTTCGGTATACCTAAACATTGTCTTTTTCGTGGAACAGCAGAAATAAATTTCACGAAATTTGCAGATTTTTAAATTCAAAGTTGAACAATTAAAGGGTATTATTCCATAAGATCCTAAATGCCATCTTTTACAAAACCGTTTTGTAAAATGGGATGGACTAGTCGTCCTGAATATTCGGAACGACTAGCCAAGCTTATGGAAAGTAGATATTCGACTAATCATCCCGAATTTTGAAACGTCGAGATACTTTGTTATAATAAATAAAAATAAAATTAATAAAATAGAAAAAGAAATGAAATAAAATAAAACTTTTGTATTTATATTATATTTGTTTTATACCAATTATATTATTATATTTATTTATATATATATATATATAATTAAAAATTTGTCATAAGGACAACCGCAGGATTTCGCCGGGAGCGGGTGCTAATCTGAAAAATTGCACCCGCTTCCAGCGAAATCGCGGTAAAATTTCAGCCACAACCACGTCTCACAACCGTGAGATAGGTGGTTACAGTCTGTAAAGGAATCAATACGACGATCCAGCAAAAGCCTCGTGCACCCTAAGAACACGGAGCGACCCGAGGACAACCGCCTTCTGCATTTTTCCCGCAAGTGTTCTAGCATATTGTTGACACGCAGGGATGCTTTTTAGGCCCTTAGCAAGTGAAAGCTTGGCACCTCCAAGAGCGCCAATGATAAGGACGATCAGTTTAACAGAATATTTTGGGTACAATGGTTGCAACTCCCTTATAAGGTCTCGCTACCTCTCTTTCTTTTCATTCTCCTTGGCTATGATGTTTTTGTCAGCTGGTGCCAAAAATTCGATAACGAACATGGTTCGCTTCTTGAAGTCAAGAAGAACCATGTCAGGCCTCGAGTGAGCAACAGAAACAATTGTCGAGAATATAAAGTTCCAGT
>NC_046662.1:89371621-89372858 GCF_010883055.1 Belonocnema kinseyi
GGACGAAAACTCAGAAAATATAAATAGCTTCAAGGAGTTATGTGTTGCCCTCATAACACCTGATAAAGAATGCCCACCCATCACTACCGAGGAGGTGAAAAAGTATTAGGAGGGATGAAGAACTATTCCGCACCGGGACCAGATTGTATAAAAACCTTCTGGTGTAAGAAGTTTTCTTCAACCCATCAGCATTTGGCCCGTATTTTCACTTCATATTTGAAGTCGGAAGAGCCGATTCCAGAGTGGTTGGTGGAAGGGCGCACAATACTCCTGCCGAAAATAGGCAACTTAGCTGACCCGAAGAACTACAGGCCAATAACTTGTCTGAACACGCTTTATAAGATATTCACAGCTATCCTAAATGATAGGATTGTTCGGGCAATTGAACCTGTGTGGCAAGAAATGTATGAACAACGAGGCTCAAAGAAAGGCGTAGCCGGATGTCGGGAGAACCTGCTAATCGATAGATGTGTCTGCAAAGATGCAGCATTCTACCAGCGTGACCTATCGATGGCCTGGATTGACTATCGGAAAGCTTTCGATTCGACATCACATAGACTTATCATCTGTCTTTTGGAAATCTTAAAGGTTCATCCGTAAATAGTTGGGTGCATAGAGAGATTGATGCCGCTTTGGAAAACCAGATTTACTATCTCATCTGGCAAAAATCGTGTGACAAATAACAAGGTCACGTTTCAGAGAGGTATCTTTCAGGGCGACACCATGAGCCCACTTCTCTTTTGCCTTACATTATTGCCACTATCTCTAGCACTACGCCATTCCGACGGGTACTTGTGCGGCAAACCTGCAGATCGAAAGTACAACGTCACTCATGTATTTTACATATACAATCTTAAGATCTATGCTAAAAACAGAGAGCAATTGCATCTAGCTCTGGGGATTGTCGAACGATATACTAAGGAAAACTTAATGGCATCCCTGAAGATCCTGAGCTTGTTGATAGAAGCGCCATACGACACCTTTGCGCTGGAGAGACTTATGCATACCTGGGCGTGCCACAGAGCCGCATTCAGGATGTGACATCTATAAAGGATACTCTCCGAAGCAGATACAAACGTCTCATCCGACAGATTTGGTCTTCCGAACTGTCGGCGAGGAAAAAAGTATCAGCAATGACCATGCTTGCCGTCCCGGTACTACTCTATTCATTTGGAGTAGTTCCATGGACGAAGAACGAGCTCAGATCTCTTGATATCGGGACAAGAAAGGTTATGCA
>NC_046662.1:89372958-89421211 GCF_010883055.1 Belonocnema kinseyi
TGAATATGACCCTTTTAGCCAATTATTTCGTTATCCAGAGCTTTAAAACTGAAAAAAAAGAAAAAGTACATAATTTAAAAGGCCCGCGCTAATGAGCTGAAGTAATAATTTATGGAAAGTGGATACTAATATTTAAGGAGATGTATTCATTGATATTCTTAGATATTAGTGCCAAAATTTCGAAAAATGAGAAGTGTCTTATTTTGTGGAACTACGATTTTCGGACAGGAGTCTCCGTGGCACACATGAGACTTGACATCGTTCTCCAAGACTTCGAAAAACGAGCTATATTCGTGATAGACTTCTCGGCTCCGTCCGGCTACAACATCACAGCTAAGGAGAAAGAAATGGAGGAGAGGTATCAAGACCTTAAAAGAGAGCTGCAAGGACTGTACAGTGTTCCCAAAATTATCGTTTACAGTAATGGCTCTGGTGATCAGTGCACTTGCGAGATGAATGCAGAAAGCTGTCATCCTTGGGTCGCTTCGTGTTTTCAAAACACATAAGGGTTTCGTCACTCGGAGCGAGTGTCATTTTTAGATGGCAATTCCTCCCAGTCGGACTATGCGTTAGTTGTTTAAACCTTTTTTTAATTATATTTGAAACGACTTGCAAATCATTAAAAATTTTCATCAACTAAATTTACGAATAAAATTTAGTGTCACGTTTCGAGATCAGTCTGGTCTCATCACCAGACCTTATACTCATTACAATTTATGATTTGTAGCTTATTCGGTTATCCTGCACTGGCGCACTCCACTCCAATCTGCACCGAAGCAGGTCCGAATGAGAAGGAAGAAGTAAGAAGGAGCTATCGGAGTACTCTTGGAGTACACCAGTGCAGGATGATTACTCACTTTTCGCAAACTAAAATGTTATTTTTATCAAAAATCTTGAAAAACGTATTTTTATATTCTTTTCGCTGCAGAACTGAGAACCTAATTTTTATGTATTTTTAAACTTGGATTTTTCGACTGAGTTTCTTATGCACCAATTAGATTTCTACAAATTTTCTAAACTTTAATAAGTATAAGGTCTGATGATAAGATTAGACTGGTCTCAAAACGTAACACTAAGTTTTACCCGGAAATGTGTTACTTAACTTTTTAATGGTTTGGAAGTCGTCGGAGTATATCTGATGATTTGCGACTAATAGACAAAAATGATATTATTTATATTTCTAGAAGTACATACATTGATATTATTAAAGGCTACAAATCAATAAAACATATTTCGTAAATCCAGAGATTCAAAAAACATTCATTAATATATTCTTCAGGTTTTTATTTCACGAGCCCAGACCTTTTTATAGAATTTACCCAGACCTCAAGAGTTTTTATCTAATCCCCAACAAAATTTTCCTTATTGAATCAATCCGGTCATTACCCTCTCAAGATAGTAATTAATGGCACCTTCACTCAAATATTTTGGCACCAGGCCACATTTATTTTCCATCATACATGAATGTCGTAAGGCTTCAGTAATCGCTTTCATTTGTCAATTTAAAAGATAGCATTCTTTGAAAAAAGCTTGACCTCCGTTTATATTACAAGCCAATACATACAACACGTGTCGTAAAATTCTACTGAATATTCTAGAAAAACAATGTCTCTCATGTCGACCTCGACGTTTTTTTCTTTTACTAAAATTCATCCGGACGAGTATGATGCGAACGACATTACATATTATTTTAGTCCGGGTGACATCTGCAAAAGTGACTCAATTAACTCTGCAGAAGTCTCCTGGCTGCATGACGTGTCTTTTTTCGTCAAATTAAATCACCAATGTCGTTATAACATTGGATGCGAACTTCTCGACACTTCACGACGTAATGCATTGCGTAATGATAAAAAAGAAGGATCTATCTTCAATGTTAATTTATTATCAATGCTTATCTCATGGTTGCTTGATTTTATTTCCGCGTTTTTTAACGTACGATCTTCTCTCAGTTTTCAAGGTAGCAGATTTAAAAAGGAGACGCGGTTCTTTCAATTACTTGTATGTGAGATAAAAGAAAACATATAATTTTTGGTGCATGAAACTTTAGTGGATTTGAAATGGTTTACTCTTAAGGAAAATTCCGTAATAGTAGGTAGTTCGAATCCATTAATAGTTATCATATTTTATCAAATTATATTTCTTAATGTGCTAAACATTTTATGCAATGGAACAGATCTCCGTTCCATTTCTCAGCTCCGCCATTTAGGGGCCACCCAAAAACTACGTTACCAATTTCGTTGTTGAACCGTAGCTAAGCAACGATTTCACGTTTATTTTGCTTTTCTTTTGGTATTTTAAATCAAATTATATAGATATGTGCCAGATTGAATTAAATTTGAATAGTTTCAAATTTCTTCAAGTTTCAAGTAAAAATATATTCGCTCATCAATAAAACAGTTGAATTTTTAATAAAAAGGATTGTTTGCCAAAAGAGATGAATTTTCAACAAGAAAAATTAATCTAATAAAATAGCTTCATTTTCTGCCAAAAGTCAATATTCAAGAAAATAGATGAATTATCAAGAAATAAAATAAGTTAATATATGAATTTTCAAAAAAACATGAAATATCAACAAAATCCATTAATTCTCAATTAAATAGTTGAATTCTGTACATAAAAGATAAATGTTACGCCCGGATAGTTGAATTTTTAAATAAAAAAAGATAAATTTTTAATCGCAAAATGAATAGTTAAATTTTCGATCAAATAATTAATTTTTAGTATAAAGAAAACGTAATATTAATCAGTTAAGTTTAAACAAAACGATGAATTAAAAAAAAAGTTTAATCCTAAACCAAGTAGATGAAATTTCAACAAAGAAGATTAATTTTCTATACAAAATGACAAATTTTCAACAAAAAACATGAATTTTTAATTCATTAATATTTAAAGCCAAAATATTTGCAATAAATTAATATTTATTTTTTAAATACCTTTTTTGTCATATCAATTAAATATTCATCACGTAAGAGAAAGGGTCTAGACGGGGCCCTACTAATTATCGGGCGATAAAAGGGTACTCTCGTTAGGGCCTGCTCAGAAGTTCTAGCTAGAACCCGGCTAAAACAGCACAGCTAAAACGAGCGCCCGATTAGAAATAGGGAAATCTAGCGAGGGCCCTACTAAGCCCCGATCGGAATTTCTACATGGGTCGTGCTTCGCACTCGATTTTGTCAAACATGTGTTCTTTTCTACATTATATTCAACACTATTATATCAAATATATATTATATTTATTTCTGTACCTCGCCTTAATATTGCTGATGCATATATTTCTAATTAATGCACAAAGTTTATTTTGCACTAATTTTTATTCTCAGCTACCCTGAAAAATCAATAATTTCAATGAATGTATATTATTACAATTCACATTTATGCATAGGAATTGAAACAAAAGTATTTTCATTGTCTTATTTAAAAAAATTTTTTAAATGCGCATCCTATAAAAAAATCTATTTGACCGCAAAATGCAATTTTTGAGTTTCAATTAGTTTTCGTGCGGTCAAAATTTGAATTTCTCGAAAAAATTCAAAAAGTTGATACGATAATCTTGTAGGGCTATCGAAAAGTTATATTTTTCTTTTGAAATACTGTGAACAACTGTACACAGAATTTTTGCGTCGTGAAAAAGTGTGCACTCCAAAATTTTTAAAATGGGCTCAATTTCAGTATTTTTGTCCAAAATGTCTGACCAGCGAACTTGGCATTTAGCTTAGGACACTAAAAGAGTGTACCAAAAGTCAATTTAATAGATTAATTGTTTCAAAATGTATCGTGCTCACAGACGGACAGACATAAAGACAGGCATAACGACAGGCAGATAGACATAGGGGCCATCCATATACCACGTGGAAGGGGGGGGGGGGGGGGGGGGGGGGGGGGTTGGACTAGAATCCACGTGGACACTCGTTCCTCTATATGTGTGAAAAATATACTGAAATCAGACAAGGTTTACTCGAGGTACACTCGAATTTTCTATATTGTGCTTTGAAGACCAATAATATATACATTTTTATAAAATACGTCCACGTGGATAGATTAGGGGGAGGTGGGTGGGGGGGGGCTGTTTGTCAAAATTCCACGCCTGTCCAAGATGGGGGAGGGGGTCAAAAAGTGATGAAAAATTGTCCACGTGGTACTATATATGGACGGCCCCATACAGATAGATACATTCGTAAAAACCTGTTTTTCGGATTCAGGGGGACTCAAAACGTGGACCTTTTGACAAAAACTAGGGGTATCAAATTTTATACAAATCTAATACCTTCTCTGGTGAGGATGTAAAAATAAGTTATTTGTCACGAATAATTTTTTGATAGTTCTGTTTTTAGTTTAAATCATAAAAAATAGCATCAAAAACATGAAAAGTTAAATTTTTTGAAACCCCACACACGAGACGAAAAAGAAATTAAAAGACAAAAGTTGTGGTAAGGAAGTGCCCACGCAGCGGGCATATTTTTTTACTGTTAATGACGTTTTTCATGATTAAAGCCAAAACTACGAATCCTATCAAAAAGTGGTTGATAACAAATTTGTAGATCTTTTTCAAGTGCAGAATTTTTGTAAATTTATCTTTTACCGCATTTTGCAGAGTTTGGCCGCAAAATGGTAATTTTTGATTTTTTGAAAAAAGTCATTAGGATAATTTGTTCGACTTTTTGAATACTATGAACAACCGGACAGAGAATTTTTAAATTTTGAAAAAAGTGGTCTCAAAAATATTCAAATTGTACCCACTTTTAGAATTTTTATCAAAAATGGTTGGCTAACGAACTTGACCATTAGTTCAGGACACTAAACGAATGTACCAAAGAGCAATCTGATAGATTGATTTTTTCAAAAGTTATCGTGCTCACAGACAGACATACAGACAGACAGATATACAGACATACATTCAGACATACATATTCGTAAAAACCTGTTTTGGGATTCAGGGGGTCTCAAAACGTGGCCATTGACAAAAACTGGGGGGGGGTCAAATTTTACACAATTTTAATACCTTTTCTGATGAGAATGTAATATTATAAAACATTTGATTACAAATACTCAAAAACTACTCATCATATCAAAAAGTGATTCATTACAAATTTGTAGATCATTTTAGAATGCACAATTTTTGTCTACACAGCTTTAAATCAATTTTGCACAGTGTAACCGAAAAATGTAATTTTTGATTTTCCATTGTTTTTTATGCTGTCAAAATTTTAATTTTCGATTTTTCCAGAAAATTAAAAAACTTGTTATGATAATTTTGTAGGGTATTCGAAAAGCAATATTTTTCTTCTCTTGACTTTTTTGCATATTGTGCGTTATTATGTTTAAAATGTTCATTATCGTTTGTTTATTTGAAATTTTCTAAATTATATAACTTTAGTAATTTGTTTCTTACCGAAAATAGTCAGGAGGATAAATTGTTCGTCTTTTTGAACAGTATGTTCAGCCGTATATCGAATTTTCAAATTCTAAAAAAAAGTGGTTTAAAAATGTCGAAAATACTCCCATTTTTTAATTTTTATCCCAAATGCCTGGCTATCGAACTTGACCTGCAATTTAAGAAACTAAACGAGTATACGAAAGGCCAAACCAATCTGTTGACTCTCTTGAAAGTTATCGTACTAACAAACTAAAAATCTACAGACACACGAACAGACATACAAAAATATAACAGGCAGACAAACAAATTCGCAAGAACCGGTTTTTCTGATTCAGGAGGTCTCAAAACGTGGACATCAGAGAAAAACTGGGCATGAATAAGTTTTTGATAGATCTGTTTGTGTTTTAAACGTAAAAAATAAGATTAAAAACATTTTTTAAATATTTTTTTTGAAAAACCCACACACGAGAAGAAAAACAAATTAAGAGACAAAAGTTGTGATGAGAATGTGATAAGAATGGCAGGTTTAATTTTGATTGTTAATGATGTTTTTCATGATTACAGCCAAAACTACGCATCCTATCAAAAAGTGGTTGATAACAAATTTGTAGATCTTTTTCAAATGCAAAATTTTTGTTTACTCATCTTTTACCGTATTTTGCATATTTTCACCACAAAATAGAATTTTTTTATTTTTCATTATTTTTTATGCTGTCAAAATTTGTATTTTCGACTTTTAAAGAGAATTGAAAAAGTTGTTATGCTAATCTTGTGAGACATTCAAAAAGAAAATTTTTTCTTCTTTTGAATTGTTTAATATCGTGCGTTATTTGACTTAAAATATTGATTTTCGTTTGCTTTTTGGAATATAGTAAAGGCTATAACTCTGGTATCTTTTTTTATAAAAAAAGTCGTTACGATAAATTGTTCGTCTTTTTTAATATTACACGGAGAAAAATAGACATTGAAAAGTAGATATTAAAAACTTTTTAAGGCATGATATCTAATATCTTCTATTCATACAAGACATTAAATGCGCTTTTAATGCCATCTATGCTTGTAAAACGACGGCCCTTTAAGGTTCTCTTTATTTTTGAAAATAGGAAAAAGTCACACGGAACCATGTCTGGCGAATATGGAGTCTGGAGCATCGTTACAGCATTGTTTTTGGCCAAAAATTCACGAACAAGCAATGACGTGTGAGCAGGTACATTATCTTGGTGCAAAAGCCATCAATTGTTTTTCCACAAATCATAACCAAAACATTTGAAAAATTTAATGGCATGCGCCAATCGATATGCCAGTATCATCAGCGACTCCTCTTATTGTGATTCGGCTATCGGTCATAACCATTTAATTCACTTTTCCCACGTTTTCAAGAGTTGTTTATGTGCTGGGACGTCCGGGGCGTTCGCCATCTTCAACTTCTTCACCGTCATCTTGGAAACGCTTATACCACTCGCAAACTCTTGTTTTACTCATAGCAGAATCACCATAGGCCTTTGTTAACGTTTCACACACTTTGTTACACTTTATTTAATTTTTTACGCAAAATTTTATTCTTTGATCCATTTCTTTTAACAAACGCAAATCGCCGAGCTTATAAAAATCTTAACGGCTGCTAGAGACAAAGTAATAAATGAATACAGCTGAACATTTTATCGTACTTCAGGGGCATGTATAACCACATAATAAAAAAAATTGACAATAGGACTCTCCAAACCCGCAAAATTAAAAAACTCCCGTTATTTTCTGAACACACCTCGTATATTACACTATAAGTTTTGGTGGAAAATGGATGAATTGTTTTTGGATACATTATAATTTTCTCAATAAAATGAGGAATCAGCTACAGGCATTTTTCATATTAGCCTTGAACAGTGTGTTATCCGTTCTACACGAAAATAGCATAATTATGAAGAAAGGCGAATGCTTGAGGATTCGGATATCAAAAACACAGGACTACGATATAAGATCCTTTTGCATTTTATAGAAAATTAGTCCAGGCATCTGGTAGTTTGGTTCCAGAAAAAATCCTACTTGCAATGTTTTTAATGAGAAAGTTTCATTAAGGGGTCCTTTTTGACATACCAAAAATGCTAGAACAGATCAATTGCCAAACCGGGTCTTTTTTTAAATAGTTCCAAAAGTTACTTTTGCGTGGATGAATAATTCCCATTGCATTTTAGAGCAAAATGTATAAGAGAAAAAAAAGGAACAAAATTCTGAACCAATTTTGTACAAAAATCTAATCTGCTAACTTCTATTGGTTCCGAGTTCTGATATATTGAAAAATCCCCATTTTTTGGATTTTCAGCGAATAATCACTAAGTTTTAAAAAAACTGCGTATCTTCGCACATAATTATTGCACAGAAAAATAATTTACAGGTGAGTGAAGCTAGACTCAATTTGCTATAATTACAAAAAAGAATAATATCTTATCTAAGATAGGTCATGAGTTAAGACCACTCAAAGTTGGCCATTTTAGCCTGTTTTTACGGACCAAAAAGTGGACTTTAGTTTTTTCCAAATCAATCCTGTCAAGTTCAGTTGACGTTGATTGTGTCAGAGGTCTACAAAAATCTGCGTATGTCTAAAAAAAAGTCTTTTAGACCTATTATTTTGGGAATTGTAAGGTTTCAAAAATTCCATTTGTTTTGCATTTTTGACTAAAAAAGAAGTGTGTTTAGAAAATACCTCATTTCCTGTGGATCCCACCGCGAGATATGATCACGAGATATGACCTTGGAAAGTGCACTCTTCATGCATAGAGACACCTAAGCGTACCGTAAAGTAGAACTACGGTCATATTTCGAAATTTTTGTCCTAAATAAGTGTATATGACTCATTTATCATGTATAATACGTCTTTTGACATTGATAAATAAATCATCGTTTATAAAAAAAGCTTGCTATCACTACTTATGATTACTTTTTGGCCATTTTTTAGCAATTTTGTGGCAAAAAAGTCATCGTAATTGATTAAAAATGTATAATATTCTTTTTATCTATAAGCAAATATTTTTATTAATAATTATTTATAACAATATGGTGCGAGTGCGTGTTCATTTAAAAAGAAATGGAAAACAATTTTAAGCACTAATTTTACGATAAAAAAGAAATTTTAAACCTACAAACTACAAATAACGCTTAGATTTTGAACCGGGGATGGGGGGTAACTCTCTTTTTATTATAAATTAAATTAACTCCCATATATTACAACGCTGCTGAAGGCTGGTGATCTCAGCATGAAAACAAAAACACAAACCCAAGACGACTCTCTTGGTTCCAATTCTGCCCCCCCCCAGACCCTCCCTTATTAACTGAAGTTTTGGTGGGACTGACGTTATAAGTACTATCTCCACTATATGACGATTTGCTACTTAACTTTGACATGATTTTGACTCGCAAAATAATCTTATCGCATAAAGGTGGTGGTGGGCGTATAATATAAACAATGAATAATGCAAACAATAAAATAGCCTCGGAAAGTGCTAGAACTTTAATTGAAAAAGGCATGTACACGGTAATTGTAAAGGTCATGTTTCAGGCGACGAATGGAGACTGGGTGTTTGGAATGCTAGGGAGGTAAATGATCTCATCGTAAAATAATTGCGAGAAAATATGGACATGAGGAAACTAGATATTTTATGTGTGCCTGAAACAAAGAAAAAGGGATGCGAAACTAAAGACATAAAAAACGGCGTGTTGAAAGGCGGATTTAAAATATGGTCAGGAGTAGACAGTGAATCACATGCTAAACAAGGAGTAGATCTGATTTTAAATGAAAGAGCAAAGCAGCATCTCGGAGACCATGATTTCGTATCTCCCAGACTGCTGTGGGCTAGAATGAAAGTAGAAATCAGAAGACTATTTATCACAGCATGCTTTGCGCCAGTTGATAGTAAACCTACTGAAACCGGATGTGCGAATAGATTTTCAAAATAAAATAATCGAAACCATAGATAGGGCAACATGGGAGGACCGTATAAAAAACAAAAATATAGAGGGCGTCTGGAAAAAGTTACGGGATATCCTCGTTAAATGTACGATCGAAGTGTGTGGTAACACAGTTGTAGGAAGAATGCCTGGTGATGCGTGGTGAAATGATGAAATTCAGGGTGCCCAAAAAGTAAAGAGTGAAGCGTACAGGAGAACTTACATACTATTTCAGGAGACAATTCGGAGATGAAGCTATAGGACACCACAACTGCAATGTTTAACACGATGCGATAGAAAACTCAATTGAGAAAGTCTATGTCACTAAGGTTAGGGATATAATTAAGAACTTGAAAAACGGCAAGGCTGCCGATGTAGATGGTATTAACGCTGAAATGCTTAAACACGGGCGCTAGTGCATACCACATAGACTGTGCGAATTGATAAATTTATGTTTCGAGATCAAAGACGTTCCAGACGTTTGGAAAAAAGCGATTATCGTACCAATATACAAAAGAAAGGGAGATAAGAGCGACTGCAATAATTACAGAGGGATTAGCTTATTAAGTACCGTAAGTAAAATATACTCAAAAATACTTATTCGTAGGGTAATGAAAATAACAGAGGTCAGGTACGGATCAAATATTTAGTTTATGGCAAATAACAGAAAAAAGTTCGACAGTAGGAAAAAAAGTTTTCTATGCATTTGTTGACCTAGAAAAAGCTTTTGACTAGGTGGATAGAAGTAAACTTTGGGAAGTCCTGAAAGTGTATGAAGTCAATGGATGATTCCAGCAAGCCTTAAAAACAATATATACGTGTAGCAGAGCGAGTCAAAGGGTAAATAGGCAATTGAGTGACTGTTTCCATATTATTCAAGGAGTTAGATAAGGATGCGTTATGTCTTCATGGTTATTTATATTATTTATAGACAAGTGTTTAAGAATGGCTCTTTTCGACGAAGAGGGTGTGGATCTCGAAACAGTAAGGGTACGTGCGTTAGCGTTCGCAGATGATAAGGTTATTATGGCAGAGTCAAACCATATGCAGTATTTTATTCAATGAGAGAATTTAACCAGTTGATAAATTCGTATACCTTGGTAGCTTACTTACTAGGGGTGGGAAGATAGACGAGGAATTAGATAGACGCATAAACAAAGGTAAGAAGGTTATTGGTAGAGCAGGTCCCCTTATCAGAAGTAAAAATATATCAAAGAAAGCTAAAATGGCAATACATAATTCTATATTTGTACCGACAGTACTATACGGTAGCGAGAAATGGACTTATCAAGAAAAAGATAAGAGTAAAATTAACGCAATTGACATGAGATTCATGCGCATAATATGCGGGGAAACTCTGATGGACAAAGTAAGTAACAAGATCATTCTAATAGAATGTGTTGCAGAAGAGACGCTAGTAGACACATGGGAAAGAAATCGGTTAAGATGGTTCGGGCATGTTGAGAGAATGTCAAATGAACGACTAACGAAACTAGTGTATTAAGGTAAAGTAAATGGCAGCGTGTCCGGAAGTAGACCGCGGAAAGAATGCTTAGAATGTGTGAATGAGATCCTAGTTAGAAGAGACATAAGAAGTCACAGAAACACGAGAGTGTGCATGAAAAAATGCATGCACACAAAAGAAGCTAGAGAAGTATGCCAGGACAGGAAAGCATAGCGGCAAATAGTTAATAAAAAAAGTGTCAGTCGTGTGAATGACGCCTGAAACAAAAGACCTTGGCCACAAATGGACCCAAGTGGGGAACCTTACATAACGACTTTGTGAGGATCTTCACTTGTGATGATTGTCAGAGAGATTGATCAGCAACCTGGGTCGGAGCAGTGTTGCGGAACGAACGTGTTATTTACATAAATAATAAGAGAATTCTGGATCAATTAAAAAATTCTCTATCCCTTCCCCACATTACTCCTTCCCCCACCGAGTGAGTCACGCCTACCCCGAAAGGGAAATGGCTTAATGGTGTAATAAAAAAATAAAAATATTTTTTAATTACTGAATTTTGATGACTTGAATTATTTTATGAATTTATTTAAAGAACTTTTAGATACAACCAGTTTATGTAATTACTTTTATCATTCATTAATTTTTTCTTAATATCGAATTATGTTTCATATGTAATAACTCTCAACTAATCAATTAGTTACTTATTCTTAATGCGAAAAAATGGTCACAGCATATTATGTACAATTTACGGAAATCACTGAGAATTACGAGGGTCTTGGAGTAAGTATAAAATTCAATGCAGGAAAAGTATCAGAAAAATTGTTATAAATAATTATTAAAAACGCTTTGTTTATCGACAAAAATATATATCACAGTTTTAATCAATGATAAGTACTTTTTTGCCACAAAAGTAGTCAAAAAGTACTTAACAGGGGTTTGCAGCTATATTTTGTCATAAACCATTATGAATAAAAATATTTGCTTATGGATAAAAAACATATTACACATTTTTAATCAATTACGACTTTTATGCCACAAAAATGCTAAAAAATGGCCAAAAAGTAATCATAAGTAGTAATAGAAAGCTTTTTTTTATAAACAATTATTTATTTATCAATGTCAAAAGACGTATTACGCATGATAAATAAATCATATACACTTATTTGGGACAAAAATGTCGAAATATGACCGCAGTTCTACTTCACGTTACACTCAGGTGCCTCTATGCATGAAGAGTGCACTTTCCAAGGTCATATCTAATGACCTATTTGGGCTGGGACACTTTTTTTTCTCTTGCGCAAAATTGGCTCCACTTTTATTTATTCTCCAGGAAATTTGTGGTGGGATCCACAGGAAATGAGGTATTTTCCAAAAACACAACTTCTTCTTTTTTAGTCAAAAATTCAACAAAAAAAATTAAATTTTTGAAACCTTACAATTTCCAAAATAATATGTTTAAAAGACTTTTTTTTAGATATACGCAGATTTTTGTAGACTCAATTTCATCCTCTGGCACAATGAATATAAACTGAACTTGATAGGATTTATTTGGAAAAAAAATAAAGTCCACTTTTTGGGCCGTAAAAACGGAGAAAAATGGCCAAATTTAAGGGGTCATAACTCATGACCTATCATAGGTAGGATATTGTTCTTTTTTGTAATTACAGCAAATTGAGTCTAGCTTCACTCACCTGTAGAATACTTTTCCGTGCAATAATTATATGCGAAGATACGCAGTTTTTTTTAAACTTAGTTATTATTCGCTGAAAATGAAAAAAATGGGGATTTTGCAATATATCATAACTCGGAACCAATAGAATTTAGCGTATTATTTTTTGAACAAAATTTGGTCAGAATTTTGTTTCCTTTCTTTTTTCTGTTGGACATTTTTCTCTAAAATGCAATGGGAATTATAAGTCCACGCAAAAGTAACTTTTGGAACTGTTTTCAACACAAAAACCAGGTTCGGCAATTGATCTGTTCTAGCATTTTTGATATGCCAAAAAGGAGCCCTCAACGAAACTTTCTCATTAAAAACATTGCAAGTAGGATTTTTTTCTGGAATTTCACTCATTATTTTGACGTAATGCCAGGAGTAAATGGCATTTTATAAGATGCTCTACTTCAATATCCAGATGTATGTTACATAGTTCAATTGCTAAAACATTAATTAGTAAATATCTAGATAGTCTGTGCTAATATCCATTTTTTCCGTGTATGAATATCCGTACAGAGATTTTTGAATCTTGAAAAAAGTGGTCTCAAAGATGTTCAAAATTCGCTCACTTTTTGAATTTTTATCCGAAATGGCTGGCTAACGAACTTGACCTTTAGTTTAGGTCACTTCAAAAATATAACCAAGGCCAATCCAATCTGTCCATTTTTTTCGAAAGTTATCGTGCTGAAAACTACAAATCTACACACTCGACAAACATACAGAGACATTCGTGAAAACCTGTTTTTAGGATTCAGAGGGTTTTAAAACGTGGACATTTGACAAAAACTGGGGGAGGAGACCAATTTTACACGAATAATCTAATGCGTTCTCAATGAGAATTTAATAATTTAATAGGAAACCAAAAAGATGAATTTACGGAAATAAAATTAATTTTCTGCCAAAAAAGAAGAATTTTTAACAGACTTGTTAAATTATCAAGACAAAAAACAAATTATACGCAAAACAGTTGAATGTTCAACCCGAAAATATGAATTTTAAACGAAAATGTTCATTTTCATCCGAATAGTTGAATCTTCAATAAAAAAATTAATTTTTAACAACGTAGTTCAACTCTCGACCAAGTAGATAAATTTTGAAAGAAAAAAAATTAATTTTCGATAACAAATTTGATAGTTGAATTTTCAACTAATGACGACAAATGTTCGAAATTTTTTTTAGAATATACAAATACAACTTTTTAACATTTTTTAAACTTTTTCGGAACCATGTTTACTCGTTAAACCCGCCCAAATTAGTCTTGAACAAATGAACATTTATAATCATTTTCTTTAAGGAAAAGAATACGTAGACAGAATTTAGTGTAAAAAATTAGTAAACTAGTTTAGATCATACGGTTTTCGCAAGTTGTAAAGTATTTTTTACATTTCGGAAACAAAAATTGAAAACTATTATGTACGTGGCGGGGAGTCGTAAAACACAGTATGACATCATATGGGAACGCTCCCTTTTTAAAAACCTAAGGAGAGAAGTTTTATAGAATTTTGAAATTAATTTTTTTGCGAATTTCATAATACCTAAAATAATTAATTTGAAGCTTAAAGATAGGTAGAGAAATAGGTTGAAGTTTTCGGGAATGTACTAGAGAGATCATATTTGGAATTCGGATGCGAAAAGAAAATTCGATATTATTCTCTTTCAAAAGAATCACAAGCCAACTTTGTTAACTAAATGCCTTTTACCGTTCAACAATATCCTGATCGATTACCCTAATTTGTTACAAAATTTTTCACGTGAATTTATTTTCATTATTCGCTGTGCAAAGTAGAAGAAGATTTAAGATTTTCCACATCAAACGGTGTTTTAATCAAGAATATTTTTTATTGAAACATTATTTTTAATTTGTTTTTGTCCGGCTTGTATTTATAGTTTAGAATTTTCAACGATGAATGTTGGATTTGTGAAGCAGAAACGGTAAAATTCTGGGATTTAAGGGATCGATTGGTTTCAATGATCACATTATTTTCAGAAGATTTTTGCCTTGAATCGAAATCGAAGTAGGAATTTGTAATAAATTTTCACTTGAGAAGTCTGATTGACCTCTGAAATTATCATCAAAGGGTTTCCAGGCCCTGACCCTCTAAAACGAATACATAAAACGATCAAACCAGGAAGAAACGTAGTCGGCACTAACACAAGCGTCTTATCGCCTTCTGATAGTAGCCTTAATCCCTATTCTCGCCGTTTCTATTATTCTGACTATGAAAACTGGGACAAATAGACTTTTCAAGTTGATCTGTCCCATAATTGGCATAAAAAATAAATGGAAAGTAGATTGATTTAATTGCTCTCGAAACGATGATTTTTGTTACTTTAATTGGAGTTCGTTTTCTCACTCAATGCGCTCTTTTATAACAACATAAAGTAAAATGAATCTTGTCTTTAAATTTTCTGAACAAGACTGAGGTATTTCTGAGGTATTAAATAAACTCTACTTTTAAAAATCTACTTTCAAACCAATTGTAAGATTTAAATCGATCCTCGAGCAAGTTATTAAGACGTATTTCGCAGCATTTGCATTTAAAAGGGATCGAATCCATTTCAAATTAGGTTTAATTTTAAATCACAATTTCAAATCACAGAATCAGCCACCCATTAAATATATTCTTTTTAAATAAAATAAGAGGACATGTATTCCACCGTTCAAAAAAATGGAGTTATTGAGTATTGGAAGCTTTAAGTTCTTTTTAAACACAAAAACCGTTCTTTAAATCGTTCTAACGTTCCACCTAATTAAGATATTTAAATTTTCTTTCTGTACTCTGTTTTGCTAACTTTTTACCTACGTGACCAAAAAATCATATATTTTTTATGTGGACCAACGCAACGGGGCCGTCCATAAACTACATCGCACTGCCAGAAGGGGGGGGGGGGGGGGAGTAGGGTTTCTGACGCTTTGTAATGTAAGGGGGAGTGGTGTACTCAGAATGTGACATCACACATGATAAATCTAAATGCGAATAACAAGTTTTTAAATGCTTGAAAATATGAAAATTATTTATTTTATTTTATAAGTAAATAAAGCATCTAAATACATTTTCTTACGAAAGAATTTAACTTATTCATTTTTGGTTGATTATTCATCTAAGAAATTTTTCATAGAGGATTCATCTTTTTTTGGTTCAAAGTTTTAGTTCCAGTACAGTGCTTTATCGCTATGCTACTTCTCACCCGAAAACGCCATGCGCCATCATTTCCTGGATCCTACAAGTCAACTTTGCTGAAATTGAAGTTTGAGTGTACTTTATGCAACATTCATTCCATTGGTTGAAAATGGTCGTGTTTATTTTAAAATTAAAATATTTGATTGAAAATATTTTTGTTTGAATGAAAATTTATAATTTCAGGTTTCAAGTTCAATTGTTTATTATAACTATGAAGCCATTTCCTTTTCGCGGTAAGCGTGACTCACTCTGTAAGAAAGGAAGTAATGTGGAGAATGGGGTATAGATTTTTAGATTGATCTAGAGTTTCCGTGTTACTTATTTAAATAACACGTTCCTTCCACGAAATTGCTCCGGCCCAGGTTGCTGATCAATGTCTCTAGAAATCACCCCACGTGAAGACCCTCACAAAGTCATTATTTGAAGTTCCCCACTGGGGCCAATTAGTATCCAAGGTATTTTTTTCAAGCGTCACTCACCCTACTGACGCTCTTTTTGTTAACTATTTTTCGCTATACTTCTCTAGCTTCCTTCACGTCCATGAATTTTTTTCAAGCAAGCTCTTGCGTTTCTGTGGCTTCACTGTAAAAAAACTTTAGTAAATATCCACTGCGTTTTTGTAATTGTACCAAAACCTGTCAAATAACTGCGTTCAAAATAGTGAACTTCCAACCGGAAAATTAAAAACACCACTTTCAATATAGTGGTTTTACAGAATTTTGGGAATTCTCGTCTCTAAAAATAGGAAATAATTTTCCTCAATTATTTCCTAATTTCAGAGAGGTACTTACCCAAAATTTTATAAAAATTTTATAAAAGTGTTACAGGTTTTGGTACAATTACAAAAGCGCAGTCGATATTTACAAAAAATTTCTTTTACAGTGTTCTTATGTCTCTTTAACCCTCTACCGCCCTTAAAACTTTCTTTTTTTTCTGAATTTTGAGATACTTAGGCATATTATTCCTATGGCGGAGTGTATACAAAATTAAAATTCTAGCTCATTACGAAGCTGACTTTCATGTAAATCCTTGCGTTAAAAATTGTTGTTCGTCTCAAAGTCATATTTAAAAAAACTCAAGTCTTCCAAACGTTACATACATGTCACTGTGAGCGGTAGAGGGTTAAATTAGGGTCACATTCACACATTCTAACCATTAACCGATTAAGTTCCCATGTGTCAACTAGTGTTTCTTCGGCGCCACATTCTTTGAGGATAACTCGTTTCTCATTTTGTCATTCAGAGTTTCCCCCCATATTATGATGAGAAATGTCATGTCAATCGTGTTTATTTTACTCTTATCATTTTCTTAATAGGTCCATGTCTTACTACCGTATAGCATAGTCGGCACAAATATTTAATTATGTATTGCCATTTTAGCTTTATTTGATATATACTTACTTCTGATAATGGGCCCTTCTTGCCTGATAACTCACCTTTCTAGATTGAAAATCTGTTCTCTAAAAAAAATCCATCTTTTTGGCTTGAAGATTCAACTATTTGTTTAAATGTTTGTTTAAATGTTTGTTTAAATGTTAAATTTGCCAACTGTTGGCGGTTAAACTTTACTTTTGTTGTTGTTGAAAATTTGACTACTTGGTTGGAAAATTTATCTTTGCAAATTAAAATCTCCAGTACTTGGTTAAAAAATTCACACTTGTTCAAAATTCATCTGCTTTGTTTGAACTTTGAACTACTTGGATGTAAATGAAACTCTTTTTTTTATTATTATTTTTGTGGTTGATAATATTCACTTTTTGTTGAAAATTTAGCTTTACGTGTTTAAAAGTCGACTGTTTTTTAAAGACTCGAATTTTTAGCTTAAAAACTCAACTCTTTTGTTAAAACTTCGTTTCTTTTGGTATAAAATTAATTTTTTGTTTAATTCAACTATTTTATTGATAATGCAATATATTTCGACTTGAAATATCTAAACTCCATATTGAATTCAATATGGAACCTATACATAAATAATTTTGCTTTAATGAATTTATTATCCTACTATTTTCATATTTTCTTACAAAAATCACCGTATTTTCACTTTCTTGAGAGCATTTCCGTCTGTGAAGTCTGTTGAAATGTTATGTTTGTATGTTTTTAATTTCATTTTAGGCTATTATAAAATAAAATGGAAGACAATTTTTTCGAAAAATTGAGTTATTTAATTTTTCTCACGAATGATGCAAGGTGTCATAAAAAAGCAAAAGGTAGTTTTTGTATAAATTTCTAACATAAGTAATCTTTTTTCTAAGTATTTTTTGAAAAAAGCTCAAACTTTCTCAAAAATTTCGCTGATAATCAGTGGCTTAATTCACTTTTAATTTATATAATTAACCTTCTTTTAATAATTGCCTATATACTACATTAAAATTTGAAAGAATAAAGGGCTTTTGTTATTACTCCCGTGTGGAAATTTTTTCATGGGCCTGAGCGGGCCGAATCCTGGAAAAACTAGGCCCTGGCCTGACGATCAAGTCTGGGTCAAGCTAGAATTAAACGCTAAATCTGGCCGGGGCCTGGCTCGATCGCCAAGCCTGGTCCTGGCTTCACTCTAGCTTATTATCGCTTCCGCTCAGCGACATTTTATTTTTAGGAAGGTTTGTTTCTCTTCTATAAAAAATTGATCAAATCTGAAACCATACAATTTATGCTTATCACACATCTTGTTACTCCTTTTTCAGTATAAACTTGATGAAAATTAAAAAAAAAACGTTCATCAAGAACATCAACTTGAAGAAAGAACTAATCATAGAGTGTCAAGCAGGGAAGCATTTGACAAGAAAATCTAAAAGGAAAACTTCATTAGCACTAGCCACCATGTTCTTCTCATACACGTCTTCTCCTTGCATTTAAAAAATATCAACGATCAGTTTAAACTAATCACGAAAATGTATTTTAATTGAAAACACCAAAAACATGACACTGATTGACACTCGCTTGTCGCTCCGCTAGTCTCGACGTTAGGATTACTTCGGATCTATTCGGTTCACATCGCGTCCACAGCGGTAAGTCGGTAACCAATCCTGTTGTTGACGCTACTCATGTGTAGTGCGAAAGAAAAACTCTGTTCCCTAAGAGAAGATCCTCTACTATCGGCGAGAAAACTATAGGCAATTGCCTTTGAAGCTTAACAACTCAGTAAAAAAAAATGCTAGCGCAACAAAAAAACAGTCATTTAAAAGCTGAAAGTGTTCTACGTTAATGAGCCTGAAGAAATTTATGTAAAAAAATTTTTGTGCTTAGCAGACTGAAAAATGTAAAAAAAGTAAGGATTTTTGGATACATTTAAGAACAGTCAAGTTTAGAGCATTGTTTTTTATACAAGGGGCGATGGGAAAAATTTGGAAAAATTCATGAGTATGAGGAAAACTGTTGTGAACCAGTTGCAGTTGAGAAATTTAAAAAATAATAAAAATTGTTACTTAAAAGCACAAAAATGTGCAACTATATTATCTTCAGTTCTAATACAGATATTATAGCGATTCAAACTGCAAACTGTAATTGATAGGCTCTGCATTTATTTTCTATCACCCGGAAGGATATATTAGTCTCCTTTTTTGTGAAAATCGCAATATTTGTAGACATCTTTTTTTGTTGGAAAACAAGTGACAGAAACCGGGGGGGGGGCCTTTTATGTTTTACTTCCGACTGCTGGTGCCATTCTTCGGCCCCTAGTTCTGAATGCTTGGATGGCACCTGGCAACGGGTCCAAGAAAGGAACCAGCACATTTTTGTACTTTTAAGCAACAATTTTTATTATTTTTTTAATTTCTCAACTACAACTGGTCCACAACAGTTTTTCTCATACTCATGAATTTTTTCAAATTTTTCCCATCGCCCCTTGTATAAGAAATTATGCTTTAAACTTGACTGTTCTTAAATGAACCCGAAAATCTTGACTTTTTTACATTTTTCAGTCTGCTAAGCGCAAAAATTTTTTTACATACACATCTTCAAGCTCATTTACGTAGAACACTTTCAGCTTTTATATGACTGTTTTTTTGTTGCGCTAGCTTTTTTTTTAACTGAGTTGTTAAGCTTCAAAGGCAGATGCCTATAGTCTTCTCGCCGATAGTAGAGGATCTTCTCTCATCTAGCCGGACTCGCGCTAAAGCCACTAGGAAATACAAGCTAGAACCAGGTTGGGGGCCCCCAGTCTGGCCCAAGCGTGGACACTTGGAGTAATTTGGCGATTTCTACATGGGCTGAAATGTTTCGTTTCCATGAAACAATAAATTAATAAATGATTCATTAATATAAATAGACCCGGAAGCGTTCTGATTTCAAATTAACCGACATTTTATTCACTGATTTCAAATCCTATTTCAAAAATAAGCTTGGAGTCAGCTCTCAATTTAATATTGATAAAATGCTTCGGCAAAAAATTAATCTGATTAAATTACAAGGTGATCAATGATCATCTTTATGACATCTATAAGGGTCTAAAAGATACAAGGATAATTGAATAAAATCAAGGAGTTTGCTTGGAAATAATGGACTGGGAACTTGGAGATAAAAAGTCGCGCGTGTCATCACCTTGACTTGACTTATCACAAGGTCATATATTTTTAAAACATACGTTCACTTTTGCAAACATTGTATTCTAGAACCTTATTTATATTTTATATTATGTAAGCTCATATATATATATTTTTTTTTTAATTCATAATTAAAAATAAAAGGCCGTAGCTACGTGTACTGAAAATTCTGTACAAGTAGCCAGATTTTTTTCGGCACGAATAAGGGGGGCTGGAAAAGGGGCTATATGTACCGAAAATTCGGTACGTATAGTTGAATTTTATCGGTACGCGTAGACACTTCCAAAATAAAAAGTTAAGCTATTCATATAATGTTATTGATTCAAGGTCATCAAATTGGAGAAATTTTGATATTTCAAATTTCCTTTGATATATAAATTCAGGTCATGCCATGTTCAATTAGCATTCTTCTGTTTTAGTATGGTTCAGATTTTCGACTATTGAAATGTGAATACTACAATTTGAATTTTTCCCTCGTTTTCCTTATTACGCGTTCAAAATGTTGCAATTTGGAATTAAAATTTTGTATACTTAATACTTAAATTCCGCAAAAATTTGTCTGAAGTTAAAACGTCAATAGTTCACTTCTAAATTTAAGGTCAAACTAGAATTTTAAGATGTAATGATATTAAGTATTAATTTTTACTGTGTAACTTTTGAAATTGAAGAATTTTGAACGCTGCAGTTTTAAACCGTAAAGTTTTATGAGTTTAATTCAGAAATTTTGTCCGAAAATAATTTTCCACTTTAAACTGTTCAACCTCCATTGCTGTGAAATAAGTCATATTTATCATTTATTTATTTTATATAAAATTAAAATTCGAACCGTTTAAATTCAAGTTATTAAATTGTACACTGAGAAAAAAGATTACTTGATTCAAAGAAATGTAGTACTAAATACGTCCAATCATATATTGTTTTGATACAAGAAAAGTTTTCTCATTTGAAGAAATAATGTTTTTCAAATAAGAAACTTACTTTTATTATTAGCAAAATTTCTTATTCTTTAGAGCAAAAAATATTTGATTGGACGTATTCAGTACTGCATTTCTTTGAATCAAGTAATCTTTTTTCTCAGTGTACAACCTCAGTAAAAAAGTATTATTCACCTTAAAATTAGTTCAAATTAAATTGAGTTAAATTTGTCTGCTGGATTTAAGCAAAATTGAATTAATATTTAGTTTTTATTAGCTGCATTACACAGTCTTTGTGTTTATTGTTCGTTCCGAAAATTCCAAAGATGGAACAGACCGTTTATATCTTTCTTCACAGGAGAAACAAAAACTTCAAATTATTACACTGAATTTTTTTGAATTCAATTTAGTAGAATTTCTCTGAATTCAAGGCTTATTTCTGAAATTAAGATAATGAGGACTTAATTTTAAACCATTTTTTCGTAAATCTAGAAAGGTACTGCTGAATTTAAGGTAAAACAATTTGATATGGTATAAGTTCAAGCATTTTTGTTTCCTGAATCGTCTGATAAGTTCTAAGTTTTATTAAAAATATTCCGAAATTAAAATATATATTTTAATTGAAACAATCGTCTAATCAATCAAAAAATTATCCTTCTTTAAAGAATGAATAAATATTCTTTGATATGGAAGTAATCTCCCTTGTGATAATTGAGATCGCCAATTTTGTGACGATTTATCCGACCTGCCAGAGTGTTTTTATGCAAAGTGACCTTGAGACTCACAGGCTCCATGAGAATAGTTATGTACATACTAATAAATACTGATCGATCTGAATTCACTACTAGAGTCAGGTTTTGAGTTCGTCGGACTATAGTTGAATCAATTCTAATTTTCGGTTAGCGATCTAGTGAAGATATTCGCGAGCACCTGGCGCCAGTTGTGTTATATAATTCAGGGTCACCTTTCCAACCCACTCTTCTGACTATCCAGCCATCATTTTCATCTCGAATTGTGCTAATAACGATGGGTTGTGGATTGTGTGGTCTCATCTCCTCAATCGTTAACACTCTTGTTCGCCCCTAACCCCACGCCTTTTTCGCCTATCGACACGTGTTATGAGATAAGACTAAACAGGCACGTGCGAATTATATCCAGAACAGCGACCTTTAGGGATTCTATATTCATAGCAACTAAGAATTGAGCAGATTCAGGGAAACGTGTTTCATTACTTATTAATTCACGTGTTTCTGAGACGAAATTTACCCCAAGAAAATATGGACACCTGGCCTTGATTTGTACACAAATAGGGGTGGAATTGTTTTTTTTTTTCAATTTCGCCTCAGAGATTTTTTTATTTCTTTCAATTTTATTCTATTCTGATACTGCCTAAAATATTAGTAGTAAGGAGCGGATACAGGAAAATTTTTTTCGTTGGACGGGGGGGGAGGGCATCCCCTTAAACAAAAATCACCATTCAAATTTGGACTTTTGAGGGGATGGATCCATCACCCTCCGCCTGGATCTGCCCCTGAAAAAAAATGAAGTACAGTTAGCACAAATAATATTTCATACTTAACTACGAATTTTAGAATAAAATTTACTTGGTCACCTTGAACCACTCTGCTAATATTTTTGCTTATTTTGAACTTTTATTTTAACTTCTTCATTAAATTTAATACATATTTTTATTGAAATCTTTGTAAATCCTTTGAAATCTTTTGAATATTTTAACGTATGAAGACGCAACGCCGAAATTTTATCTAATTCTGGGCTTAAAATGAAAGGTTTGAGGTAAAAATACCTATCATGAAATAAATTTTGAGAGGTTCTTGAAATTTGCATTAAAGAATCTACGACTCTGCCGGGTAAGCATGTAAAAATTGCCCCTAAAACGTTTCAAGCCAACGCATCAACGTATCTATGTGATTGAAAAATCTCACAAATGTCAACCTTAAACTTTCGTTTTTTTCTTTATAGAGGGAATAAAATTTAAGAAATACATTTTTCTCGTAAGCGGATGAACCAATTTTCATGAATAAGGTGTTTTAAAGGTCAATGAAACTAATAAAACTAACAATATCAATAAATTCTGTCCAAAAATACGGATAATTTTTTTATATTTTTAATTTGGTTTAAGGTTTGAAAAAATGTCAAAATAAAATTTTCACCTGTTTCTTTGTTCAACATTTTTTCCAATTTTTTTTTAAAACTGTCTTTGGTTTTCACAACATATATTTCACTCAATAAAATCGGAGGAGCCACTTTCGAGAAAAACTACTTTCTTTATTTTTCTTTCACCCTTTATAACTCCACAAAAATGACACGGACATAACATTTAAATTATTAATTTCAATGACAAAAAAAAACTTGAAATAAATAAGGGAAAAGCTTTTAACAAGATGAGCATGTAAATGTTGCATATCATAACATTTCTTAAAACATTATAACCTTATTGAAATTGCATTTTTTTCAGTCAAAGAGGTCAAGAGAGAAACCAAATTTCAACCAAATTAGTGAATTGTCAAACTAAAAGGGCGAATTCTCCAAAAAACATTTAAATTTTCAACCAAAAAATTAATTTTCAACCACATAGTTGAATTTTCTAAGAAAATAATAGAATTTTCAATAAAGCAGTTAATTTTTAAAGCCAAATAGTTGAATTTTAAACAAAAACGATCAATATTTATCCAACAAAGCAATAGTTAAATTTGCAGTTGAAATAGTTAATTTTCAACCAAATTCTTTAATCTTCAAAAAAAACAATTATCAAACAATAACAAAATAGTTCAACTTACGCTTTAAAAAATTATTTTTTAACCAAGAAGTTGATTTTTCGAACCATGAAGATAAATTCTTAATTAAAAATTTAAGAGTTTAGTATTCCACTAAAAACGATTCATTTTCTATAAAAAGTGGATCAGATTTAAAAAAATATAATAGTAGACTTTTCAGTTAAAAAAATCCAGCTTTCAACAAGAAATAATTTTATTTTCTTATGGGGTTCTATTATTCAGTTCGCAAGTAAGAGAAAACCCGTGAAAAGGGGGAAGTTTATAGAAAACAGGGAATAAAGAGGAATTCTTAAAAAAGGGGTAGAGAGGGGAACAGGAAAAAGAGCGTGAAGTATGTATTTAAATCCTTGTAAAATGATATCACTATTTTTAGTTTTTTCGAGCATTAAAAAAATTTTATTCACATTTATATTTTTAAGGTCACCTTCGTCACAAAATCTGTTAACCTCTCAGCTCCTGACAGTGTGACATAGTTTTTTTAACAGCCCCTAGGTACTTTTTACCTTATTTCTGTTAAAATAAGAGCGGACAATTCGAGCGCAGAGCTTAATGTATGAATATTTTAATGATGATTACTGATTATTTAATTTGTTGACTGAACGAATAGGAAGTCTATGATCTCAAAGCAGCGATTATTCCTCATTCCCGTCCACGTGTTTGGTGATGAACGCTTGTGCAATTGTAAGTCACATTTGCCACAAAGACGTCAGTATCGTCATCGAGTAATGCCAGCCGACGTCCTTGTCCTTGTCCGAAGACTTTGCCTTGACGTCAGATCGATGCGGCTTGTATAAATGTATAGGCATTTGTATATAACGAGAGCAATAGAACTACTATATATGCTTGTAAAAACAACCAATTACAAATTATATCAAATTAATTATATTATATACAAAGCATATCCTGAGGTTACAACAACATGAAAAAGTCTTACTTTTGTTGCATTTTAAATTAAGCCTATTTTTTTTCTTGAAATAAGTCCCCCATGCATTGAAATAAGAGCCTCTGTCTTAAAACAAAAGTTTTTTTTTTTATTAACCTTTCGAACAGAAATTATCCGCAATTTTTTAAAATATTGTATTGGCAAACTAGGAACTAAATTACGATTTTAAAAAGGGGGAAATGAAACATTTCCCCCGCTTCTAAACTATGCTTGAACTCTACATGCTTTCAACCAAATTATTTCGTCTTGAATTAAAAAATAACATTTCTACATATGTAGGAAGTTCAACCAAGATCAATAAAAACTTTTTTGTCCTTGGAATTTTTTCGGTTGTTTTCAATTTTCAAGGCTGAAATAAGAGCACTATTTATTAGTGTTCACTGTTGATCTGCAGAGAATACGAACCGGATGGGCGAGTCTCGTTGTTTGACGATATTGTAATAGGAAGTTTTAGCTCAATGAACGTATAAATTCATGGCCCATGCTTCAATTAAGAACGATTACCATTTTATTTTTCCTCTCTACTTTTTCCCCTTTACTCCCATGTCTACTTGCTTCTTTCTAATTTCTTTTTTTTCTCTTATATGTATACAGGATGGGCTCGGGACATAATGTGGCGGTCAGTCGTCCCTGACTTAAATTATGTTTCCCTTTACATATGTAACTATATTCAGGGAGCCAGACTCTCGCCTTCAAGGTCCCTTTTGGGCCTTTGAAGTCCCATTCAAATTCTCTTTATTTTGTCACTTCCTTTTTATTTAGTCATGAATTAATCGTTGATCAATTTCATTATTAGCCTATTTACTATCTACAGAAATCATACTCAGAATATTAAGTGTATTTTTGAGTGGATAATAAATGTCAATAGAGACTTGGAAAGTAACGAAAGAAATTGGTTTTGAGTCTACAACTCTAAAATATTACATTCAGCAAATAATTTTTACATTTGCAACTCTATATTAGTATGAGTGCGTATCATGCATTTACTCGTCACATACATTACTTACGTGAGTCAAGGACAAGTTTTACTTGCGAGTCGATTGCGCTCATGGATAGATTATGTGTTCAGCAATTCACTACCAACCGCGATAACAGGCGGATTTCACGTATTTTCGAATCAGGCGATATATAATAAATCTAAGTAGTTATCTCAAGAGTGGTAAATTTCAATTCGTTTACTGAAATTGAAATCATAAAGCACTGATGAACATCGTCTCACCTAATATTTTAGTATTTATGCTTCAGTTAAAAGTATGAAATTCTTTGAAATTAGAAAAACCAAGAAACTAATGATCAAATTTCTACAAAACATTCCTACTATCTGTCCAAAAATGTAGATGCAGTCGACGAGGTAGAATCAGAACCTGAAGAGATACTTGATGAACCCGCAATTTAAATATTTATAATATTATTCTCATTTACAAAAGGCATGCCTTTTGTAAATGAAAATAATATTATAAATCCTAAACTGCCAAGAACAAATGAAGGTTCCATTGTCGACGAGGTTGAGGATACCACAGATACTTCTGGTAATGGTTCCAAAATAGTTGCATACAAAAATGTAGTCCTATAAGAAAATGGCTAGGAATCGATATTGAACTAGGATGAAGCCTGGGCCAGGCACGGCGATCGAGCCAGGCCCTGCCCAGATTTAGCGCTTCGTTCAAGCTTGACCCAGGCTTGATCACCAGACCAGGGCCTAGTTTTGTCAGGCTTGGGCCTGGTTAGGCCCACGACCAAATTTCCGAACGGGCCTATACTGATACAGGGTTTTCAAATTTCCAGTCACTCAGTAATTATTTCCTGACAAGTAAAAGGATTACACCATTATCCTATACGATCATTTTAGAATACTCACGTTGAATGGCTGCTAAGGTAAAGACACCAGTTGGGGGCATGTAACCAGTTAGTTACACCCGGTATGAATTTCTTTATTTATTGAAAAATGTAATTGAAATCAAATTGTAAATAAAGACTTGGTAAAAAGTAGAATGCTTCAATATTAAATTGCGTATACATATGCCCGGGGAATAATTCGCAATGCAGTGTATTACAAATATTCAAAAACCAATGCTGCCATCAAGACGCGCGCATCTCGCGTCAGCAAATTTGTGTGTCGGTGAGAAGGTGTCTGGAGAGAAAAGAATGGTATAATTATTCATTATGAGCAATAATATTAACCGGTCCGAGATTTTGTAAAGGGACAGATTAGTGACAGGATCAAGAAAAACGTATTTCAACTTGAATGAATCGTGTTTGCAGTGATATTCTAGTAACAATTCGCCTGCTAGAATTTAAGCTTGTAATCGGTTGACAACATTTTCAGCAATTAAATTCTCCACCGAAAGAAATCAATTCTGAACGAAAAATATAATATAGTAGACTTTTCAATAAAAAATGATTAACTTTCTTCTTGGATTCTATGAATTCTGTTCTCGTTCTCACAAGGAACCTATGTAGGTTCCCCCTCCGATTTTCTTTGTTCGCACACATGTTATAGTACTCGAAAAACTAAGCGACACGTATTTTTTCTTGCGTGCCCAAAATAGTTTTAAGGGGGTAAAAACCACCCCGGAATAGTGTGGTACCAAACATCCATTTAATTGTTTCACATATAATAATAGAATCTTTTACAATCAAACCAACTCGAATAATGTCTTCACAATAAGAGATGGAAAATGTGATTTTTTCAATTTGATCAGAAAAATGTTTGGGGGGTAAGCTACCCCACAATAATTTTTAATTATACAAAAAATTTACAAACAAAAATAAAGCAAAATAAAGTAAGTTTCGCATGCAAAATATAGCAGAAAAATTTCCTCACGAAGATATTTGTGGCAGACGAAAAAACAAATCTGAAAAATTCCCAGTTTTCTAACAAAATTACCTGCTGTTTCCTGCTGCTCAAAATGCCAGTCTACCAGTCTACCATAATTCCTAGTTTTCCAGAGTTTCCCGGTCAGTGGCAACAGTGACCAGAATTGAGTTTAAAAGTTTTAAATTGAGTTAAAACAAAAGCTTTCAGTTGAGAGATATATAAACAATCAACTTTTCCTCATTTATCTTATATTTAATCACTGATATACAAACAATAAAAATATAACCGAATTTTTTTCTTCAATGTCTCATGCCAAGAGATTCTATTTGATCCGTCCCCGAAGAAAAGCAGACTAAAAGAAAAGCTTCAAGCACAGGGGTATAAATATTTATATTGATTTATGTGAGAAAAAACTTGGAAATTTTTAATTAAGCTTTTTTGGGAAGCGAGGCGGATTTGTCAAGGTCATTTTTTACGTGTGACAGGACTCTTATGATGCCGATGCGATGTCATAAGCTTTTGGAGAACATCGTGCACACATTGGAAAACAATTCAAAAATAGATTTAATGGGTCGATCATACATTATTTTCCGAGTTATTTTCTTTGCCAAACGGCTTCCGCAACTATATAACAATGAATGGTGAAGTCACGCGTCGTGACACCGAAAATAAATTGGATCCAGCTAACCCAAATGGAACGCATAATAATGGGTCTCCTCTAGTTTTTGCCTTTCCCCTTTTCGTCGACACTGATATTGATAAAATTGCCACGCTTAAATTTAAATACTTAGCAACGCATCCATGACTTTCTAGGACAGTCATTAAAGTAATACTCTAATTTAGTTCCATGTAAGTACGCCATTTTACCATTTTACAATTTACTAATTCCCGAAAAATCAGACAAAAATCTTACTTTTTATTACTTATAGCTTAATTAAATGTTGTGGATTGAGTTGGTGGACGTGCGGGAAAGCAGGTCTCAGGCAAAAAATGTATTTAATTATACATTTCTGCATTGAAATATTATTGTTGATGGTATTGGAAGGAAGAAAATATTATTTTTCATGAAAGAATTAAAAATATAAAAAGTCACTGAATGCAGGTTTATTTTCTCAATAAAAAGTTCCCTATAACTTGATCGCATTTAATTTTTGAAAATCCCTATTTTAATGCCTAAAATTTATTAGAAAATAATTTATAAAAAATTTGATATTAATTTGCGACATAAAGGTAAAAACAAATTTTATTATCAACGTTCCAGCCAAGGTTTGTTGTGATTTTGTTAAAAAATGTACAAACATTGTATATATTTTTGGGCACTTACCACTTTCCACATTAAATTTACTACAATATGATCTTATTATGCATTTTTTTTGCAATTTAACCCCATTTAAAATAAACGACAAATTTCAAGAGAATATAGAGGAACCCCTAAATATTATCCAATTGACATAAAACTTGGTAGATATCATATTGCACATATAGCCTCATCAAATACTCAATATTTCTAAAACAAATCTTTATCTCACTTAACATGGATTTTTATTATCGCTCGTCCAGTTTTAGCCTCGTTATTCTACCGGGATCAAGGAATTCATAAGTAAGGGATGTAGGAGGAGTAAATTTTACTTCAAACTAGAATTCCCTTGTTGTTTATGCAAATAACACATTCGTTCCACGACATCGCTTCGACACGGGTCACTGCTCAATCACTATAACAGTCACCCCAGGCGGAGAGCTTCTTCTAATAATACTAATAATACTCTATACTCAAAACACAACCCCTGAGGAAAGCTCAATTTCCTGGTTTTATTTCTGTGACGAGAGTTTACATGTTTGGGATAAAATAGATCAATTTTGGCAGGAAGAAATTTATTGGCCTTGGTATGTTGAGATCTCATGGCTCTCGAAGTAAAAGTGTTGGGCATGAAGTATATTTGCAAAAGCGACTCGGAAAAGTTTCACCGACGACCCCAGGCTATCGAGAAGTCGACTTGACTATTCACTTTCCATTTGGTCAAGAAGACCGTCATCGAAACCGGGTCAAAGGAGATGGCAGAGAAAGTGAGAGTCCTCCGTGATCTGAAAAGATCCAGGATCGTGTAACAGTGGCGTAACTATGAACGTGTGGGCCCCGCGACAATTTTTAGGAGGCCTTTTTGAAAATATAAAAGAGCAGTGTACATTTAATATAGAGTATTACCCTATTGTAAGAGAAACAGCGAGTAAAAAATTTTTTAGCAGTCAGGAAAAATTTTCATATTATTTGAAATTGAAAGCAATAGACATTTGCTGCTCTGTTACGCAGCATCTAACGTGAATCACGTGCCTCATTTCGTAGAATCGCGCGCCATCAGAATTGTCCGCTACGAGGTGGCACCACTCATCGGGTGATTCTTCCCCAAAATCAGTGAAATCCAAGGGAGCATTAAATTGTAAATTGCAATCTTTCACAATCAGAAACTTTTAACTAATTATTTTAATTTTGAAATTGTCCACATTTCCAAAATTTGGTTTTAATCATTGTTAATATTGAATGTGAAATAAAAATTACTTAGCGAAAACATGGAAAACTTTACAGTTTTTGTCGCTGTTTTTAGTTGAAGGAAGTCAATTTTATTACTTCTTAAATAAAATTAAGGCAGTTTTTAACTTTGCTTAAAACAAATTAATGAGTCGGGATTTTCAACATGTCGAATGTTCAAAATTTAAAAAAGGTGTAATTTTCAAAGAATTCTAGCGACTAATTATTTGTGATTTAGTGTTATTTCTAATGCTTTGACTATTCAGAAATTAAAATAAAATTTGAATTTGTGACCTCGGATCTAAAATATAGCTGTTGGATTTTTGATAAGAAATCATATACTTCAATTTGTGCTCTATTTGCGAACATTATACTTTTATGTCCCCGAAATGACCGAAAGTGTGAGTAAATTTTATATTTGAAGAGAAAATATATAACACGTGGAGCTAATGGAACTCAACAACTTCAAATTAGTTTTTATCCAAAAGCGGGGTTTCAATTTATTTGCAAAACATTTAGAGTATCCTTAAATTATAACTTTATTATGTCAATTATAAGTATTTAATTATATAAATTTATCACAAATAAAATATTTATGATTTAATGTTATTTATAATGTTTTAACTATTAATAAATGGAAATAAAATTTGAAACTGTTTAATTGTGACGCCACAAAGTTTTTCATTTTTCATAAGTTTTTCATTAAAATTTTTCTTAAACGCATTCGATTACATATTTTTAAAAATAACAAAGCGTCTATTTTAAATTCGCATGACCTAAAAAGTGAACATACCTTTTTGATGCTTAATATTGTATAAGGCTTTCAATCAAGAGCAATCTAATAATGACAAGATTGATATATAAAATCCTAATTTTGATACTCCCTGACTTTCTTTGACTTTTCTCTGGAAAATTTTTCATTTTCAATCACCGTTCTTAGTGATAACAGTAATACAGAATTTTATAAGGGATACACATGACTAACGTAAAATACATGAATTTTCAACCGCAAATGTGGGTGTCCGCAAGAAAAAGGCCCTTTTGGCCAGCATGGAGTTACGTATAAAGACATATAGCCGAATAAATTTCCGATATTTATATTAGATCCAAAGCGAATCCGCTAAGTTGAAAAAGAAGTCAATGAGGCATTTTGAAGTTGGGACCTCGAAAAATCTTTTTTTTAACCCATCTAAACTTGGCGAGTCCCATATAAGCACACGTGTTATAATTTGTCTTCGAACATGAAATATACCCCCACTAAAACCTAAAAATAATAATGTTCATCTCTACTTAGAAAAACGTAAATATCTCCAAATTAAATCTCCCAGAAAGAAGTACATTTTTAACTAAAAAATATCAATTTTGAACCAAAAATGATGAAAATTAAATTTTCAGATAAAACAATTAGTTTTCAGTTAAGAAAAAAAAATTCCAACAAAGTAGGTACATTTTTAACCAAAATGATGAATCTTCAATAAAAAAAATGAATTCTCGACAAAAGATACAATAGTTGATATTTCGGCAACCAGAAATATTTTAATATTTTAATCAAAAACAGTTGAACTAAAAACAAACAATTTCTAACAAAAGAATGGAATTGTCAAGCAGGTAAGATTTTGCAATCAATAAAAGAAAAAATTCATCTAAAATATTCAAAACACTTGAGTTTCAACCACAAAAGATAAATTTGCAAGCAAAAATGGAATAATTACAATTTGAACGAAATAAATTTTTGACTATAATAATGAATCTTAAAAAAAGTATGTTGATGTAGATAAGGCCTTTTCCGGTTTTATTATGTTTTTTTTTAATATTTCCGAAATGTTTCGATTCAAATCGAGTTCTTTTTAAGGCATAGTTCTTATTCTTAGTTAATGCAAATCAGAAAATTTAAATTGTAGATGTACACAGTTGTAAAGTATAAAGATTTTTTTGTTGAAATTATTTAATTGAAGCACCATAAGCTCAAAAATTTAAAAAATGTTTATCTCGTAGAATTTTTTATACTTGACAACTATGTACAATCTACAATTGAAACTTTTCTACTTTCCATGAACTGAGAATAAGAACTAGGCCTTGAAAAGGATTCGGATCCGAGTTGCAAAATATTGGAAATATTTATATAATAACATAAAAAACCGAAAGGAACTTCACGACATTAACATTCTAAGATACCGAAAAAAAATTAAAACAAAAGAAAATTAATTTTTAATCAAACGATTAATTTTGTATCAGAAGAGATGAATTTTCAACAAAGTAAATAAATTTTAAACTAGGAAAGATAAATTTCCAACAAAAAAGAGAATAATTAAATTTTGAGTTATAAAAATAAATTTTCAATAAAAAAATAAATGTTAACAAAATAATTACATTTTTACATTCGCATCATTTATGATTGAGAAAGTATTAGAATTGTCGGAAATTTGACATCACACTTTTTCAACGGATCTCCACGTTTCGAGACCCCCTGAATCCGAAAATCAGGTTTTCACATGGCGTCTGCCTGTCTGCCCGTCCGGCCGTCCGTCCGTTCCGTCCGTCCGTAAACACGATAACTCTCGAAAAAATGAACGAATCGAATCCATCTTTGGCACACTTTTTCTAGGTCCTAAAAGAAAGGACGAGTTCGTTAACCAGCCATTTTTGATAAAAATTCAAAAAGTGAGCGCATTTTGAAATTTTTTGAGATTACTTTTTTCTGAATTTAAAAATTCTATGTACGGATATTTATAGGATATAGTATTTATCATAACCAATTTTTGGATTTTGTTCAAAAATCGAAAATTCAAATTTTGATTGCACAAAAAATAATGGAAAATAAAAAATTCCATTTTGTGGACAAACTATGTAGGATACAAAAAAAGATGAGTTAACAAAAATGGTTATCCCAAAAAAGTTCTGTAATTTCGTTAAGAATCACTTCTTGATAGGACGCGTACTTTTTGTTTTATTCGTGAAAAATAACGTTGAAAAAAGTAAGATAAAAAAAATGTGTGGAAAAACGACGAAAGTTACGAGAAAAAATCCAACAAAACCTGTTTATAAATGTCTGTCGGAAATCGAGCGCGCAGCGCGAGTGTCACGATGAGAATGTGTACGTCAAAGCCTACAGAGCGTTGAGAAACTTAATCTTTTACTATACTTAATTAAGTAGACAATTCAGAATATAAAGACGCATATAAATACTGCCATCTAAACGAAATCTTTTTGATAAAGTTTTTTTTAAGCATTCCAAATGCAAAGAAGAAATATCCGAGCGCGACGCGCGAGAATCAACCGTCGCGCGCCGTAGGCGCGCTCAAATTTGCGAGCGAAGCGAGCCGCGCGCGATGAGAATGTGCCCGCGAAGCGGGCAGATTTTTTTCCAACGAAATTAATTTTTAAGCAAAAAGATGAAGTTTCAACTAATGAGATTACTTTTATACTATAAAGACGATTTTTTAACTAAAAAATATAATAGATCAATTTTCTGTACAAAATAGTTGAATCCTCAATCAAAGCAGATTAATTTGCAATAAAAAAATATGTGATTTTTAATTTAAAAATTACCGTTTCTTTCAAAATAGATTAATCAAATCTATTTAAAAGTTAGATTAAATTATATTTATAAATAAGCGCGGGTAATAATTTGCCATAACCAAGTTTGAAGTCGTAATAATAAATCTGCGCTCGTATATCTGGTCGCGTTTCTAAACGCAACTATATTTCTTAGTGGTGGGAGTGATATCGAAAGTGCAATACTCTCTCTACTGTTGGCGAAATCTAATCTCTCTCAATGACATCGGTGTGAAAATAAATAAATTGATATTCCAAACGTATTTTTTAATTCAATGTTATACTGAATTTCCAGTTCTAGGAATACAATCTCCAATGTTTTAGAAAGCTTTTAAATTGCTGTACAGTATATAATTTAAAAGAACAAAAATTGATCTATCTACTTAAATCTTCAAAAATATGAAACAATCTAGTACAAAGTGAGATTTATCTTCCTTGGGGAAAAATGTCTATGAATCAAAGCGAGTATATAATTTGCTTAACATGTATTCTCGGGCACTACCAGCTTTCAATTTGTGCTCCACTCAACCCTATCGGAGTATAGAGGAGAGAGTTTCCTGACTTCCACATTTGTTGTGGGTGGTGGCCCATTTCCCTATTTTGCAAAAACCTTTCTCATTATTAATCAGAAACATAGATTATATTTCATATAATTAAAAATCAATCTATTGATTCAAATCAGAATCAAAATTTTTTGTAGAAGAGAATATAAACATATACTGATAAAGAAGCTCAATAACTTTAAAAGCATATGTTAAAACTTATTTCATCTTCCACAGTTTCAAATTTGAAATACAAGCATACCTAAATTACAAAAGAAGTGAATGCCCTAACCAAAATTTTATTTATAGAAAGTTTTAAGTTTAAAATTGGTCACGGAATTGTTCAATTTTTTATTATATGGAAGAAAATTAAATTATAACAGAGTTTCTACCAATTTTTGCACACAAGAAACTTTCATGACACTATACTCTACCAGAAACTACGAATGTCGTTTTTAAATTTTGTAATAAAATTATTCACCTTGTTTATGATTGCATTTTTCTTTTACATTGGAAATATTATAGTACTGCGTTGGATATAATTGTTCTGCGTTTGACTTATGAACGAACTTTCAATTCTCATTCTTGATCAATTACTAGTTTTTTAAATAGTTTAAAAAAAGGTTATATTGCTGATATAACAAAAACCTCTTTTTTTAAATTTGGAATAAAACATTACTGTAAGTTAAAAAGTTGTTTATTATAACAGAATACATCGATTAAGATTTTTTTGGGCTCCCTGCTTTTCGAAAAATAAGATTTGCGATAAGACAGAAAGGCACAAGCTTGAAAAGTACTTAAGTCTACATTTTTTTCTTTTCTTAGGAAAAGCAACCCTCTATGAGGAAAGAAATTTATTTAATACCTATGAGAAAGCAAAGTGCTCATGAAATAAGCACAAATAATGACCTCCTTAGTGAATACACCCATAGTACTTTGCAGAGGTACTACATTATTTTTGAATCTTTTAAAAAATTATAAATATCTCTTAAACTTAGTCCAATTTTTTATAACATTTGGTACTCTTGCAAGATGGAACGTTTTTGCTTCAAAATCTTTTACAATCATTTTCAAAATTTTAGAAAATCATTCCAGATATTTTAAAATCTTTTTGAATTTCCTCTTAGGATTTATTTAAAAAAATAAAAAATCATATGAATTTTTCCCACGAATCTTAAGAAAACTATTTTATTCTCTTGAAATCTTTCAACATTTAAAAAAAAACCCCACATAGTACACTTCTCGAAAAAACCAGGTCTGTCCCATGTTTTTTCGGGAAAAGCATAGGTCTAAACATAGGACAGACCGGTTTTTCGGGAAATGTGCTAACGCTCTTAAATTTTGTTTGTTTTGAATTTTCAAAAAAAATAAAATAAAATAATTTCCCACTAACTATTTGAATTTTTATCCAAAAAGATTAATTTTCAACCTAGATAATTATTTGTCTAGCAAAAAAGACTAATTATTAACAATATAGTTGAATTTTACACTTAAAAAGATTACTTGTTAACCAAAAATAGAATACTTAAATTATCAGTTAAAAAATTAATTTTCAACAAAATGGTTACATTAAAAAATGAATTCTTAACAAATAACAGTTGAATTTAACCAGAAAATTCGACTTTTCAGCAAACTAGTTGAATCCTTAACCAAACAAATTTGCATTTTTAATCGAAAAGGTGAAATTTCTACTAGGACATGAATTTTAACCCTTAAAAGGTAAAGTTGGGTCACTCGTGCCTCGGCAAAAGTTTCTCCCTTTGATAGCTTGCAGAGTTTATTTAATTATATTGTTTAAACAAATGATTGAATCGTCGGTATAGTGATTGATCCTTATAATAGGATAGTTGATAACATTTCATGCATTTTTGCGCAATTTTTTAGAGCACTTCAGAGCATTTTATAAAGCGCCGAGCACGAGTGACCCACCTTTACCTTTAGAAGGTGCCAAAAATAACGTTACCATTGAAGGGTTAAAATATCTTTTAAAATTACTTCAAATTTTCCTTATTTCGACATTTTTAGAAATATTTTAAACAATGTTTCTCTAAAAATTGATTTTTTTAAAATAGAAAATAATTTATATTTTTCTAGGAATCTTAAAACAAACTTTTTGTTTTCTTCAAACCTTCTAAAAATTCACATTTTCCAAAACATTCAAGATAATTGATTCCGGGCTCTGATTTTTATTCTTGGATAATCCCGGGCTTTTCCGGTTTTTATTTTAATTCCCGGTTATTTCTCTATTTTTCGGTTATTGAATACCATGTATAAAATACAATTTAAAATGTTCTAGTTTACATTAATTTGCAATTTTAAATTTGATTTGAAAAAATAGAAAATTGGTCTTGTAGATAGAAAGATAATTATCTTTCTATGTCTATGTCAATCGGGGTATTAAATATAATTCTGTATCGGTATAATTCATTATCACTATAACTTAGTAATAAGAATATTTCTAGTTTGTATGCAATTAGCATATAGAGCTGAGGTTAATTTAAACACACACTACCTGTTACTTATTAAAACTGTCGAGGTTGAATATGATTGAAGGTTGATCTGTTTTCAATCAAGTTATACCACTGATTGTGAGATTCATCGACCTGATACGAACGAACCGAGTCAGTTTCAATATCATTTAATGGGTATGTTTTGAAAGTTACGGTGACTTGTAAAGAATCATAAAACTAGCTAATTGCAAGTGTGATTATCTAGCGATGAAAAATTGCATGAAGTAAAAGTCTTGCAGGTTAAAGAACTGTATTTATGCAACATAAGGCTGAAGAAAGTATTCAGTATTCAGTTAATTAATGCCAAATCAATGTCTCTTTCTTAAATTATTTTATAATTCCAGAAGGGCTATAAAATCTCAAATTGATAGTTTCAAAATTAAATGTATTATTATTGGTTCAAATACACACTTACGTGTTTTATTAGCAGTTAAATTGTTCAGTTTCACTATAACAGGTTCTATTAATCTACTGTAATTTGAATTCAAATTAGTATATGTTTCAATGCATGAGTAATTGAGTTATTTAAAATTATAGCTAAAAGTCTAAGAAAAATGTACAATTAAACCTCTTTTATTTCAGGAGGTAAAAGCATTTACTTTTATTAACTTCGAGAAGTAAGAAAATAACAACGGGGCATTTTATTTTTCATTTAAATAATTAATTGTTTAAGAGTAAAAATATGTGGTCAACAATTAGAGAATCAGTTAATGATAGTCAGATTTTAGATTTGTACTAGTAAAAATTGGACAATTTCAAATTTACGATTTTAAAAACAAAAAGAAGTGTATTTTTCAAAATTGTTCACCTTCAATTTGCAGACGTTGATTAATTAGATACTTAAAATGAATCTAAATTATTTAAAAATAAGACGAAATAAAATATTTAAAAAATGTGTATAATACTGTAACTTGAAAAAGAGGTAGTGTCTATCCATGTGTATCGTCCGTACATTTATACTTGACCATGTTATGAAGGTACATGAACGTACGGACTTACGCGATCAATGTGCAGAACATTGTATTATCTAACTTTACAAATTGAATAAAGGACAATATGAAATACAGTGTGACTCTGATACTGGGCCGGTTTTAGGACTAGCGTCAATTCTCGGAAGAACTATATCAGGCGGCCCTATATTAGAGTTTCGCTGTAGTTTAAATAAAATATTGGGCAAGTATATGTCAGGAATATCATAATCTGCAAGTGTTTGTGTAGTACTGATATATAAGAGACATTTTAGGTCCAAAGGATTTTTGAAAAATTCCAAAATTATTGAGGTTACGCCATATTGAATTTTTGGGTCGGATTTTTTTGAATTATCAACATTTCTGAAACCGACGATTGGCGTTTGATAAATCTTTGAGGTATTTTACATATTTTAAACATAAGACTTGAAAAATTTTTTTTTTTTTATTCTGCCCGAAAAATAAAAAAAGTTTAGGATTCACATTCCCGTGAAATACTTACTTTTTAATTTCTTGCATAAAAAAATGCATAGACGTGAACGAAGGTAGGAGATATGTAAAAAATTTAACAAGGAATACAGCTTCTAAAGAATCCTAAAAAATTTAGTCTAAGAATTTTTTATAAGACTTATAATTTTAGTTTTATTTATCGAAAATACTATGAAAAAAATAGAAAATTCGAATTTTGAGCCCAACGACGCGAAATATGGGGGAAAAGGTTTGGGAGAAATTTTAGCATTTGAAAGTTCCTACAATTCTTTGAACCATTTTTGACAGAACTCGTCGTTTTTAATTTATTGTCGAAATTGATTTTTTTTTATTGTAAGGTTATTCATAAAATAAATATACATTTACAAATGTCTGTCAAAAATCAAGCTTTGAGTAATTGAGCAAAAATTGAGCTTTGAGCAATTTAATATTGAACTATATTTAATTACGTAGAAAACTTTAGAATATTAAGATGCATACAAATACTAAGATCTAAAAGAAAAGTTTCATTAAGTTTCATGCAAGCATTCTCAGTGCAAAAAATTAATATCCAACCCATAAGCGCGGGATACGACATGCGCGCTCAAACTTGGGCTCAAAAAATGTTTTAAATCAATTTTGTATGGACGTTTTTGAAAGCTGCAATTCCTTATTGACATTTTTTTACTTTTTCAAGGCCGTTTGGTTTGATATATGAATTTTCTATTTTCTTTTCTGCAAAAGCTATTATTGCTTTTCAAGACTTTTTTTCGTATTTTGCGTCGTTTTGTTTGAAAGTTGAACGTTGTAGTGTCAAATTTCAGAAAATTCTAATACTTTCTCAATCATAAATGATGAGCATGGGGTAAATTATAATAAATTTGTTTGTTTTTTTTGGGTGCATAATTTTTGTTCACTACATTTTTTCGTAGCTTGTGTCGTTTTACAAAAAATTTAATTTGTTTTATTTTCAATATTATTTTTCCCGAATAAAACTCAGACTACGTGTCCTATCAAGAAGTTATTATTAGCAAATTTCTAAAAAAAATTTTGGGAACTCAATTTTGGTATGTGTATCTTTTTTTTCGTGTTTTGCATTGTTTGACCACAAAATAGAATTTTTCATTATTGTACATAAGATTTTTAAATGTTGATAAAAATGGCCTTAAGAATTTAGAAAATGTTCAAAATTGTTGAATTTCGACCCAAAATAGCTGGTTAACGAACTGGATTCTTCTTTTAGAACCTAAAAAAAGTGTGCCGAAGCTCGATTTGATCCATTAATTTTTGCTAGAGTTATCGTGTTTACTGACGGACGGACAGACAAGACACAGATACCATCTCCAAAACTTGATTTCCGGCCACAGATGGTCTCAAAACGTCGAGATCCGTAGAGAAACTGTGGTTTAAAATTTCGGAGAAATCTAATACTTTCTCTGTCATAAATGATGAGAATGTAAAAAGAGCAATTTTCAACCAATAAAGATGAATTTTGGACCAAAATGATGACTTTTTGAGAAAATAGTTGTATTTTCAAACAAATATTAAAATTTACAAACAAATTGCAGACTTTCAATTTCAAAAGAATGAACTTTAACCATAAAAAATGATTTTTCAACCAAAAAAGATTACACTTCTATGCAAACAAATTTTCAATCCAAAGGGACAGATTTTCTACTAAAAATGTTCAAATAATAGAATTTGTATCCAAAAGAGATCACTTCTAAACCAAAAATATGATAGTAAGTAGACTTCTCAAATAAAAAGAATGAACTTTTACCCATGAAATATGAATTCTCAAACAAAAAAAAAGAGAAAGAAAAAAAGGCGAATTTTCAACAAAATAGTTGAATTTTCGATTAAAAAAGTTAACTTTTTAATAAAATAGTTGGCTTTTTTATGGGGCTATATTAATTCAGTACGCATTTAATTGAAAAAACGAGAAATGACCATAAGAGGGTAAATTTTATATGTGATTACTATGCTAAATATCTAAAAAGGAAGTTTTTGTTCTCAAATATAAAAAATTAACCTAAAAAGCTTAAATATAAAATTAAATTCAAAATTTTAACGGAGATGATTCGTAACACTGAACATAATTCCGAACAGATTTTTGTTTGAAGAGCGACGCAATATTTATTTTAAAGGAAAAAAAAATTTGAATAATGCCTGACTTTTTCCCAATGGTCAAAATTGTAGGATAAACTCCAGTATTTCCGTTCCATGGTCAACTAGCCACCCTCTCATCAAATTAAATAAAGAGACGTATCTACAAGAAGCTTTTCGTGTGAATCTATAACAACTATAATTTGAAATTCATACCGAAACTATCGATTCCGGACCTTGAAACGCGAACCTCGAAGGCGTCAATGTTCGGATGAGAAGATAAAGGAATAATGTGTGTCTTCCAGAGAGGCGCATCATTAACCGGTAATATTTTAAGGTCATGGCCTACTTAACAACGTTCTATAAAATACTCGTTGGCCCTGACACAGTATAGGTTTTCGGGACCTTATCTTCTTCTGCGCTCATAAAAACTGCTTTGTCCCTTACGAAAGGGTACGTCCTTTCTTTTTTGAAATCAAATACTACAATATTTTATAGCGTGTAAATCTACCATTGAAAACTTTCAATTCTAGACTTTGGCATTTTACTTCATTTTAATCTTGGATAACATGGTAGTGTGATCTTTGACTTCTATCGGCGAGAAAACTATAGGCTTAACAATGAAGCTTAACAACTCAGTCAAAAAAAAAATGCTAGCCCAATAAAAAAACAGTCATTTAAAAGCTGAAAGTGTTCTACGTTAATGAGCCTGAAGACGTTTATGTAAAAAAAATTTTGTGCTTAGCAGACGGAAAAATGTAAAATAAAGTAAGGATTTTTGGGTACATTTGAGAACAGTCAAGTTTAGAGCATTATTTCTTATACAAGGGGCGTTGGAAAAACTTTGAAAAAATTCATATATATGAGGAAAACTGTTGTGAACCAGTTGCAGTTGAAAAATTAAAAAAATAATAAAAATTGTTGCTTAAAAGTACAAAAATGTGCAACTATATTATCTTTAGTTCTAATACAGATATTAAAGCGATTCAAACTGCAAACTGTAATGCATATGCTCTGTATTTATTTTCAATCGCCCGTAAGGATGTTGCTCTTATTTTTTGTGAAAATCGGGATATTTTTAGAAATTTTTTTGTTGGAAAACAAGTGACAGAAAGCAGGGGGGGGGGGGGCTTTTTATGTTTTACTGCGGACCGCTGGTGCCATTCTTCGGCCCCTAGTTCTGAATGCTTGGATGGCACCTGACCACGGGTCAAAGAAAGGGACCAGCACATTTTTGTACTTTTAAGCAACAATTTTTATAATTTTTTTAATTCCTCAACTGCAACTGGTTCACAACAGTTTTCCTCATACTCGCGAATCGTTTCAAATTTTTCCCATCGCCCCTTGTATAAGAAATATTACTCTAAACTTGACTGTTCTTAAATGTACCCAAAAATCCTTACTTTTTTTTTTACATTTTTCAGTCTGCTAAGCATAAACATTTTTTTACATAAACGTCTTCAAGCTTATTAACGTAGAACACTTTCAGCTTTTAAATGACTGTTTTTTTGTTGCGCTAGCATTTTTTTCTCTGAGTTGTTAAGCTTCAAAGGCAGATGCCTATAGTTTTCTCGCCGATAGTAGACGGTTGGATTCTCTACAATGACCTAGATCAGTGAAAGTGGCGTGAAGAAAGTACTCTCAGAATCACTTTATTTTTATCTGTCGCCATTCACTTTCTGCCAAAGAAAAAGATTCATTTGCAAGTAATTTTTTCTTGCTGCTGTAGATATTTTCATACTAAGTTTCTTTAGATGAAAAGTGATATTTATTTAAATTATGAGTGATCTTTTTCCAATTTCATCATTTATATTCGCCAAAGTCCCCGTGATTTCTATAAGGAATTTAGAAATTTTGCATGATTTTTTTCTCGTATTGAGAAGTTCTACATTTTGAAATGTATTTTGTGATTTATCGTACGACTACACTACTTTTCAACCGTCCATAAACTGCGTTACCGATTTGTTTAAAGATCCCCCTCTTTCACAAAGTAAATAAATTTTAACAAAGAACATGAATTTTGAACCAAACAGGTGATTTCTTTTTTAATTAAAAGAGATACAATTTTAACCAGAAACGTAAAGTTAAATTTTCAGTTACAATAATTAATTTTCAACCAGAATAATTGTTGTAAAAAATCATTTTTTTATCCAAACAATTAAATATTCAACAAAAAACGTTAAAAAATGTAATCAAGCGAGATGAATTTCGAATAAAAAATATAATACTTGAAGTTACAATAAAAAAAAAACTTTTAAAATAAAAAAGGAGGATTTTTGTATTGGGTCGTATTAATTCAATTCGTATTAAGCACAACAAAACGAGAAAATGGAAAAGTTTCATGATAAAATGAGAAGAAAAGAAAAATTCCTGAGAAAAAGGAGAAAAGAGTGTGAAGTCTGAAATATGAAAGAGATTTTTAATTTTAGGTCAAAAGAGTATTCTTGTTTAGAATTGCAACTAGATAAGCAATCTTATTATGACTTCCTCTCTAAATTTAGAGTATAATCTTTTTCGACAAAAAACGACACTTGATGATATTTCCTAAGTTGATAATAGCACAAATTACTCTGAAGGGCCATATCTCCTCATTTTCATCATAAGCGATACGAACGAACCAGCCTCGGCCTGCAATCATATTTTTTAAACTTGTAAATGGCCCTAATAATAAGTAGGCTAAATGCTAAATACGAGAGAGACACTTGCGTTATTTGAAAGTACAGCAGGGCATTGGTCTCAGGAACTGGCTAGACGTCGCCTACGTATAAAATTATCAAGGGAACCGATTAGCAACCTAGGTCGCGAATAGATCGATCTGCGAGGACGACGTATGACCCTGCGGAAGACTCGGGGCGACCATGTTTCCGGTTTTCGAGGTTGTCCAACCAGCCCAAGCGTGGCCCTCGCGTGCCTTCCATTCAAGAAGACTGAGGCAGCTTTTCAACTCGACATTTAAGCCTTTATGCATTTACGATTATTGACGTTACTTTAGTGATTTGATTGCCGGCTATTACCATCACTAATGTTTGTCAAGACTCCGATTTTATTACCCAAGTCCCATTGTTGTACTCCACTTCTTACTTCTTACTGGCCATTTCATGACCTGCCCGCGTGTCAAAATTTAACTTTCAACTCTCTCTGTAACAGAAACGTCCAATATTCTATTGTGAAAGAGTTCATTATTTATGGAACTTGTAACTTTAGACATGGATATACATGTCAGATTTTTACGTTTTAAAATTTTTTTAAATATCTAAAAGAATTCAAAAATATGATTTGTCGTTGGTGAAACTGAATAAGGTAGATATTCAAATAAATGTATGCACCAGGAATCTAAAATTAATTGACCTTTGTTCTTGGACCATATAAGAAGCCATCCATAAACTGCGTTACGAATTTGTTTTCATGGGGAGGGGGGCACAAAACTACAGTAGGTAACAGGTATATGGGGGGGATGTGCGTGGAAATTACGTTTCTGGTAACGATTTCGAACATTGTGTGCAATAGATGGCGCTGCAAAGGTAGAGGTCAATAATAACTTTATAAGTTTAAAAATCACTTTCATATTTCAAACTTAACATTCTCTCCCCTGTTCCTCTCTTTTCCCCTTATTCAAAGAATTCTTCTTTTTTTCCTATTTTGAAGAAACTTTCCTTTTTTCGTCGCTTTTCTGCTTAAACGCGAACTGAATTAATAGATCATAGTCAGAAAACCCAACCATTTTTGACATAAAGTTACATTTTTTATAAAAAGTTTACTGTTATATTTTTCTTTCGGAATTCATCTCTTTTGGTTAAAACTGTTACTATTTGGCTGAAAATTTAATTATTTTTTTGAAAATGCAACTATTTTGTTAATTAGTCATCTTTTTTGGTCCAAAAATCAACTATTTGATTGAAAATTGATGACTATTTTTTATTGAAATTTGATGTTTTCTAGTTGAAATATCAACTATTTGATTAAAAATGCATGCATTTCTTTAATAACTCGTCCTTTTTGATAGAAAACTCTTAGTAAACTACTTAAGAATTTATTTTTTGGTTGAAAAATAATGTTTGAAACTTATAAATGGACGATTTTATTTTTGGTTAAAAATTCATCCTTTTTAGTTGAAAATTTATGTATTTTGTTTTAAAAACCAACTGTTTTCTAAAACATTTGATTTTTTAACTTGCAAGCTTAACTCTTTTGTTCAAAATTGGTCTTTTTGGGTAGAAAATTAATCTTTTCTTTTAAATTGATCTATCATCGACTATGAGAGGTGACTGCAGGGATCAAAAATAGTCCTAAAAATGGAAAATGTCTATTTTAACCATATCTCAAACAATATAACACCAGCCGCGATTTTGTTCTTAAATTTGCTTACGCTATCGTTAAGTATACTCCTTGCTACCTTTCATTTCTGTTTTTGATGATTCCGAACCGATTTTTTCCGAGATATGAAATTGTTATCTATTTCAGTTTGACACTATGAAATTAGCAAAAAGAACGCGAAGAAAGCGAATAAAATGGTGTTATTCGATTTTCATAAGAATATTTTTGAAATCCTGACGTTTAGGAAAAAACTGTACAACGAATTCCTATTTAGGACACCAAAATCCTTCGGGGTCACCTAATCCAGTATTTGGGTATAAGAAAAAGTTTTTTTTCAGCCTGTGTAATTGATGTGTAATTTCTGAACGGTTACGAGTAAGACTCCTATAATTATAACGTCATATTTTCAACGGTCTCGAATAAGAATAATAACAATAAAATACTAGACTACGTCCACTATATTTCAGAGGGACAGTAAAGTATACCAAGAGAATCGTATTATGTCCTCGCAACGAAGTGTAGAAAACTACTTCCGACATTTCAATGTTTGCCAAGGTTCGATGTATATTATACAAGATTAGAATGTAATAATGTAATTTCATGGACATTTCACAAAGACACTTTTTTTGAAAAATTATATTTTAAACCAACTCTTAATTCGATTTTCGAGAGACTTCATTAAAGCAAAAGAAACTTCAACGCAGATCTGTAATTAAGAATAAATTTATTTAAAAACTGATTTTTTTAAACAAAATTTAGCCATAAATTACAGCGCTGTTCAATGTTTATAGTTGCAAAAGGACAAAGGTGTCCCTTTTGCATCAAACGAGACGAGTTCAGAAGTTCAACAGAGGAGAGAGTTCTTTGTTTTACGAGCTGGCCCAGAAACCTAGTTTTTTTTTTAATTTCATTTCTTTTTCATTTCCACCAACGCTGATGACCTACTACGTGTGAGCAATAAGTATCCCGTCTGGGGGAAAGTTATTCAGCGGGAAAAGTGAAAGCGGTTTCCGGGGTAATCACCGATTCTGTGTCAGAAAATTATATTCAGAAGGGGAACTAATATCAATGAGACTAGTTACATGAACGGTTTTGCAGATATAATTTTTATGCAATTAGGAATTAAAAATTACATTTTTAACATTTTAATGTTAGTAGGTTACAATTTGTATTCATTCAAATATTAAGTTTTGAAAATTCAATTTTAAGATTGCTAAATTAAACAAATGCTTGTGGTTGATCACCCAAAAAATAACCACTTTAAACCTCAGTAATTTTCCACTTTTTCTTTGAATAATAATTTTTTTTAATATCTCAGTAAATAATTCTATTAGAATACAATTAGACGAAGTTTACGAATTTTAGACGACTATGTTTAGATTTTTAGAAATTATAGATAAAAAAGTACACAAAATGCTTTGTCATGCTTCAGTCCCAAACTACACATTTAAAATTGCTAAATAATATTAAAAATACTTTTGTATATTTTTAAATTACAGACATCACTTATTATTGATTTAAAAAGCTAAAAATCAAGAGTAGAGTTCAATATTTTAGAATTGAGGCTTTTGAAAATCAGTTCAAAGCCAGGCAAACAAGTTTTTTGTTTAGTCACGCTGCATTGCTATTTTAGGATAAAACTTAAAAATAATTACTTAACCTTTTTACAATGCGGGCTAAAACTGTTATTTTTATTATGGTTAAAAATCGATCTATCAACGTTGATTCCAAATAACAGTAAATGATTATCACTATTTTTTGCGTAATAGGTTCTATAAAATGTACACTAAGGCCCCATATTACTTTTTCATACTATAAAATTAGGGAATGTTTTTAAATGCTCAAGTCAAAATCAATCATGAAAAAATGAATTTTTCCCATATTTTTTAATACTCTTATCTGTTTTGCATTTATTTTAAAAATATTTTAGAAATTTGTTGTTTTATCAGTCCCATGCCATGTCATGCGACCTTTAGTAAGGTATAAAATTCAGATCCATCCCAAATAAATTCCTTGAGCTCTTAGTTTTATATGTTTGTACTCTCTTAGGTTACCCTGAATTAAAAAAAAATAGTTTGAGCGGTTTGAAGATTTTTTGTTTTCAGAAATCTCTTTGTCTAAAATCACCTTTATAAAGATGCTCTAAAATTATTAAAGCTTCAAGGCCATATAAGCGGAACCTCGAAAATTTGTTTCACATTTTTTTAAATCCAACTTATTTTCACACGAAACGCGATATCGAGTTGAAAATTTGGGAAATTAAATGAGAAGCACAGAGAAATGTTTGTCTGGTCCCAAATTTTTATAATTATGCAAAAAGCAAAAAATAATTTTTTATACTATTTCTCTATTTAAAAAAAAGTTTTTAAAGTTTTAGTTTTTTAAGGGAAGTTTTCCAATTTTTATATATTTGAAAATAGCTAAAATTCCAATAAAAGGACATTTATTTTTGTTCTCGCTTTTTAAAATTTAGAATGCTTTGAAACCTTACATATTTTGTTCCTAATGAAATTAATGCACAATTCTCTTACGATGCAAATAATCAATCACCCCTTTATAATTCACATAAAGTGAAAATTTTCAATCATAACATGAAACAAGACAAGACGTTTTTCCAGCAATTTAAAGGCCTCGACTTGAAATTGAAAGAGAATCAATATAGGGCGGCTGGTCTTCGACCAGCGAAAGAAAACGGGAAAGTGGAACACGGCCAATGGCCCGGTGATCTCGTGACACACATTTCCTGCTCCTCGCTAACGAAAGTGAAAAGATCCGATCTTTACGTTTACAGCCGCAGCCGGGCGAAAATTTATGGTTGCCGGTACCAGACATCTTTGATGGATAATAAAACTACGATGGGTCTCGTGAGGCCTAAACGCAAAAGCATAACTGCCAACTGCCAAAAGCGAGGTGTATTTTCAAAATTGTTTTATGATCTCCATTGAAATCGGTATTTTGAGTCTTGCGCAACAGATCGCTTTTCAACGTTGACTTTTTCTCAGAGACTCGTCGTTTTCAAAGAAAGAAAAATCATTTTCTTTGAGCTTCGCGACCTCGAAAGAATCATGCTCATGAACGTGACCGGGTCTTTTGTCGCAACAGGTTAAATATCGTTTGTTAGAGCTAAGATTGACCATCGTAAATTAGCTTGATCCTCAAAAGTAATAAATACTATAGATACAGACGACAAATAACCGTTAGAGGCAATGATAGACCTCTAAAAATCTTTACTGCTTGTTTGGGGAAGAAAAAAACGAACTCAATATAGAGCAAAAGATAATAAAATTGTTTTCTTCTTCTGTAAAGTGCAAACCGCACAGTAAAGCAAATTGGGAATTTGGGATTGCTATATAATTAAATATTGGGAAAAGTTAATCCGAACGACTTGAAATTAAAATAAATTAATTTGAATCTTTTACAATATACAAAATTTGAAGTGAATTATTGAATTTTTGGTTCAAAATTCATCTTTTGTGGTTCAAAATACAATTATTATATTGAAATGGAATTCGACAATTTGATTGAATTTTGTTTGAACATTCATCTATTTTTGTATAAAAATGCAACAGCCTGCTTTAAAAA
>NC_046662.1:89421311-89440626 GCF_010883055.1 Belonocnema kinseyi
CTGTAAAGGAATCAATACGACGATCCAGCAAAAGCCTCGTGCACCCTAACAACACGGAGCGACCCAAGGACAACCGCCTTCTGCATTTTTCCCGCAAGTGTTTAGCATATTGTTGACACGCAGGGATGCTTTTCAGGTTATTAACGAGTGAAAGCTTAGAGAATATATATATAATCGGTTAAAGATTCACCATTTAAGTGAAAAAATCATTTGTTTTGTCAAAAAATTAACAATTTTGTTGAAATTTCTTTAGTTAAAAACTTAAGTGTTGGCTTAAAAATGCATGTAAGGAATACCAACTTGCAGTAGATAATAAACCTACAGAGAATACTCAGTAATTAAAATCACAAATATACATAAAAAATAAATATAATTTTCATTTACTGACACGTATATTGTCTTAATTATTCATTAAATAGTTAATAGCTCTCCTCTATTTTGTTAAAAATTCGTCTTTTATATATAAAATAATCATCTTGGTTGCCAATTTAACTATTCGGTTAAAATGTATATTATTATAATATTTGCTTAATATTTGTTTAAGAAATACACTTTCTGGTTGAAATAAGATGTAATTCGTTAAAAATTCGTCTCCCTTGTACAAAACTCAACTTCATGGTTTAAAATTAAACTTTAGGGAAAACATAATTATGTATTTTGTTGAAAATTCGTCATTTTTGTTAGAAAATTAATATGCTTGGTTAAAAATTCATGTTTTCATTTACATTCTCATCATAATGAGAAGGTATTGGTTTTATATAAAATTTCACTTTGTCGGTTTTCATCAAATCCCCACGTTTTGAAAGCCACTGAGTCAGAAAAAACGATTTTTAATAAGGTGTTGCGCTTTCTTGCAATATAGAGGTTTTGCGATATCATTGTGCGATATCTTTTTCTCCGTGTAGGACACGTATGTTTTGCTTTAGACGTACAAAATAACATTCAAAATAAAAATATTAAATTTTCTTAAACAAACGACAAAAGGTACAAGCTAACATTAACAGACAAAAAATGTTAGCCTGAAAGGATCTATGAATTTATTATTAATCATTTTTAGCTATGACGAGTAGATTTTCTTTCAATTGTAAAAAATAAGATTAAGAAAAAAAATTAAATTTTTGTAAAAAGAACAGAAAAAGCGAAAGAAGACATGAGATTCTATATAGGACCCTATATATTTTGCAATTTTTGAATAAGCAATCTCAGACAGTTACAAAAAAATGTATCATATTTGACATAAAAGTGAACCAACAGTTGCGATCCCTAGGCGCGCTCAAACTTGCGAGCACAGCGAGCCGCGCGCGATGACAATGTGCCCGCGTTGCGGGCAGATGTTTTAAAAATTCAATTATCTGGATGAAAATTCAACTGTTTTGTATAGGAATCTCGCCTTTCTGTTCTAAATATTCAATATTTTGGATGCAAATTTTGAATGAGAAAAGATCTAGATAACGTGAATTCTACTCCGAATTTTAATATAAGCATCGACTCTCAATTGTGGAGAATAAGGAATAAATGGAAAATTAGAAAAATGCTCTTCGAAGTGGTTTTTTTCTTGTTTCAAATGAAAACACGTGGAATGTTCCTGTTTCTCCACTTATTGTATCACAATATACTATTATTGGCCCAACGAATTACTTTGTTTAATTTTTGTTTTGTCGGTGGAATGTTTAATTTTTTATAATATTGTTCACGATCAAAACAACAATTATCAATCTTATCAAAAAATGTTTTAAAGTAAATTTGTAGATCTAGATTACCATTAAAACAAAAACTATATGCCTCTTATAAAAAATAGTCTCAAAGAGATGCGAAAATATTTTCGAAATAGACACACAGTAGATCCACGAGATATTATTTATCTGAAGTTGGATAAAAAAGCTGCAAACAATTAAAAACTACAATTATTTGACGGCAGATAATTTTTATCACGACGCGGATAAAAAATATCCGTCGACGGTAATTGCAGTTGTCAATTTTTGCAACGATTTTATCCAACTTTAGATAAATAATATCTCGGGGATTTACCGTGCAATTGTATGTACTTCTAAACATTGTTTGATCATCTCATATCATTTTTGGCCGGAAAATGGCGAAGAAGTCAAATTCTACAAAAATACTGATACCTTCTCTTCTAGAATGAGAATGTAAACATTTTTTAACTGCTGTGTTAAAATCTTAAACGGCGCTGAATTTGTTTATAATAAACCAATTTTGAAATAAGAATATTATATCTTTTAAAATGGCAAGATTTAAAATATAGAATATCTCAAGCATTCAATTTAAAAAATACCCCAAATGTGAAACATTAAAACTAATAAATGCGAAACATTTTACTAGCTATTTTATAATTAGAATCAGGCAACACTAAATAGAATATTAAACAATTTGGATGAATATGTAATGAGAATATGCTGATTTTCCTTGAATCTTTTTACTTACGATTTAAAGAACTGAAAATCCACTAGGAATCAAGTAAAAGTTTCTGAATTTTTTAGCCATAGACACTTAAACTTCAGAACATTTTAATAAATTTTCACAGGTTGGCAGTGGGTTTTCACTGACTGAAAACAAAAAATAAGTAAAATTCCTCTGATTTATTTTTAGACAGCGCCAATTTAAAAAAAATTTAATTTGCCTACTATACAAAAAAAGTTCTTTTGATTATGTTAACTGGACTTTTAAAAAATTTTAACATCTGTTTGAGATTTGTTTAGCTGAGATCGAAGAAACATGCCACTATTTTGATACCATGAAAAGTTTTTCTTTCTGGGTCAAAAATGCTGAATTTTTCCTTTTTGTTAATGCAATTTTTAGATCTTTCACAACACAATTTTTGTATGATAGAACGAGAGACATGTTCTTATGATTCCAACTTCAACACAATTTTCTTTAATTTTTTATTCTTTATTATTATTCACCACCAGAAAATATACAAAATTGAGATATTTTTAACAAAAAGAAACTTGCAAAAATGTTAATCACTTTCTCAGTTATTTATTTAAAAAATAGTAATCTCTTGAAGTCCAAAGAGCGACACTTAAAAGAAGTTCCTGCAAAAGGACAAGTGCACAGTGGGGTTCCCCTGACCTTGAAAAGGGGGAATGCTCGCGTGAAATCGCAGTACGAGCACCCACGAAACAAAACCACAGAGGTCTGGTGAGAATTGGTGCGCTTTATGACTTTCCTTTGAAACTTTGCCCTTGGCAGCTTATGACTTTCATAAACATCACCGGAAGGACTTGTTGACTTTCACTGCTTCCAGACTAGAAATTACCCGTATCGAATCGCACAGAAATCTCTAAATGAGGAATGAGCTTCGCTTAATATCTTGACCTTTAAAAAACTCGTCAAGGTTAATCACAAATTAAAAGAAGAAAAAAATCAAATCTGAAAAAAGTTGAAAACGAATTTATTTAAAAATTATAATTTGAAATTTCGAATTAATGTTAAGTTTGTTGACTAGCGTCGTTAATTATAGATTTGAAGGGCAGCACAGCGAAAGGGCACAAACGCTATTTGGACGATTTTTCAGGAAGGAGAATAAATGTTCCCAAAAATTGAACTTTTGAATTAAAAACAAAAACAACTTGCTTCCGAGTTAAGTCAGTGATGAACTTGCAGCGTGAAAAAAGTTTGTTGAAAAATCTTACTAGGTAAATGATTCATAATCCAAATTTCCGTTAAAGGAAAACAGCAATTTTTTTCTATAGATATTGTTTCGCTGAATAGATGCAAAAAAAAGTTTTATAAGGAAAATGTCATCATTTTCAGATAAAACGAAAAAAGGAAAAAAATTAAAACCGTACTTCATCAAAATAATTCTGCACCTAAAATATAATAATAGATTTTTCAATTAAAAAAAAACCTTCAGCGAAAAAATGTTTGACTGTCTCACCAGGTTCTACGAACTCAATTCACATTTCGCAAATCGTAACAAAACATGTTACCACTCCCCGACCCCATTTCATGACAGAGTTATGTTGTTTTTGAACAACCACTATATTATATCAATTGTCACTGTATACTCATGTCCCGAAAAAACCGGAAGTGGGTATATTTCCTGTCCGAAAAAAAATATAACACGTACGCTTATGGAACCCGACAACTTTAGATGCCGTTTTCTTGAAAAGAGGTTTTTTTTTTAAATTTCGAACTTAAAATCCTAACTAACTCCTAACTAATATGTTCGGATTGAGTTGTAAATATTGATACTGACGCCTACGTCATTTGTTGTTGCGAAATTTAACTATTCATTTCTACAAAAATTTAGTCTAGCATGGAAAAATATTACAAATACAACATTTGTGATGTACGACTACTGAATATAGACTATGGAGATTATTATAGGTACGTGCGAAATACATTTACACAGTAATACAAGATGATGAATTTTAAATATAGATGAATTTCATTTTTGCATTAAATTAAGTAAGTCACTTAATTTCAACCAGAAATGGAACTTAAGTGCAGTGTCTCATATCTGATGTAGGAGTAATATGATAATTAACTTATAGATATGATGAGTTTGGGATGATTTTCATTTGCGTGCTCTGAAATTAAATTTCTGCTGGCAGAAAGGCGTGCGCGAAATGCGACGCGGCGATGCGCAAACACTTTTAACGGATTTCGGCTACTTTAGAAGAGAAGCCAAGATAGCAGCTGAGAGTAGCCAATATGGCGTCGATAGCGCTGGAATTTTTTCATAAATAGAATAATCGTACATATATGATATATATATGTAAAAGGATTGAAGTTTCATGTTCCTAATAACTGAACGATAGCGCACAAATTTTATGAATTTCAACAATCAGCAGACTTAAATTAACCTATAAGTTTCATTTCACACCACGAATTGACGGAAAGTCAACAATCGTTCTGTCTTAAATTAACCTATAAAGTATATTTTACGTACATAAAGCAGTTGACTTTCAACCAAGCGCGTTACTTAATGTCATATTATCATCATCACTTGACTTTTAACTGGCGAATGATCCTTTTGGTTACATCTGAAAGTCAACCGCCTTTTTCTACTGAAATTCAGATTCTTGTATTACTGTATAAATTAGATTTATATATTGTACACACTGCTAAAGTATATGTGTAAATTCAACGGCCATGCGTTAATGACCCTTCGCAGCTGCACCCACACCACGCTTTTGTACCGTCTTAGTACCCTTGACTTCGTTTCACTTTTTTATACGAGGTCAGGTATAATTCAGTTATTATATAAATATAAGGTCTTTCGTAGATCACGCGAGTAAAATAATCATGCTATTCTCATTGAGAAAAAAGTAGACTACCTAGCTTTTTGGGGGTCGTGCATAAATGACGTAAAGCCTATGGAAAGGGGTGGGGGGAGTACCAAGTTACGTAAAGGGTCATCTAGTCCTAGTCGGATCAATGCCCGGAATTTTAACCCGTTAACAAAGCCGCTAAGAAAAACATTGGAAAAGCATCATTTCGGGCGTTAATGGGTTAAGTTCATGAGAAATCCTTTACCTTGGAAAACGAGTCACCGGGACATTGTTGAAGTTGGAACTTCAAATAACTATTTTTCGAGAAAAACCTAGGGGTATACAACTCTTAAAATCGGAGTATAAAGTTCATTGAAATCACTCTATTTTGACATTGCAGTCATTGTAATCACTTTTCAATTTCACAGTGCAATCATGCAATAAGTGAACACCGAAGTTTGATGTTTTGTATACATCTCGAGAAAAAAGCATCTATAAAGTTAGCGACAGCCATGAGCTCACGGGTTATACTTTTTGTTTGAACAGTATAATTCCAAGTATCATTTCCCACACAAACCTCAAAAACAGTCATTTTGATCCTTACTTAGAAAGATGCAAATTTCTCCTAAACTAGAACCCGCCATAAGGGTCCTTTTCATGCGAATGTCCGCGCACATCATCAATAAATCCATTAGTTTCACTATGAATGAGATTTCATAAGATTTCAAGTGATTTCAAAAGATTTTGAAGATTTCCAGTGATCTGAAAATATTCCAACAGATTTCAAGGAATTTTAAGATATTTCAAAGGATTTCGAATTATTTTAAATGATTTTCAAGAAATTACCTGAAAAATTTTAAGGGATTTCCAAGGATCTTAACCCTTTTAAAGAAATTTCACGAGATTATGTACGGTATTCATTGAATTGAAAAAATTTGAAGGAACTTTTACATAATTACACAAATTTTAAAACGAATTAATGGTATTTCAAAGAATGGCAAATATTTTCAAGGATTTCACGAGATTTCATGAAAGGTTGATATAATGGTTAACTCCTCGATACTATATTTATTAGACGTACATACAGTGAAACCATTTAATAGCAACAGAAGCTGCGCGGGATGCGCGGAGTTAGCGGTTGCCATAATAAATAAATTCAATACATTCACGAAAAAAAATTAAGAATTATATTAAAATAGGGAAGGGGGAGGAAAGGTGTCAAAACTTACAGACCCTAGCAAAGGGGGATACGTGGTTAAAAATGTCAGAAAAAGCTTTATGTGAATTATGCATGGCTACTAGTATATTTCAGTACAAACATAAATTTCAATTAAATAATAATATTATTACGAGATTATAGAATTCCCGTGTTATTTATTTAAATAACACATTTGTTCCAAAACACCGCTACGAGCCAGGTTGCTGTTCAATCTCGCTGGCGATCACATCAAGTGAAGAGCCTCACAAAGTCATCATATAAAGCTCCCCACTCGGGCCCATTACTATCCAAGGTCTATTTTGTTTCAGGCGCCATTCAGTCCACTGACATACTTCCTCATGCATATCTTATAAACTATTTGTCACCACACTTTTTCGGTCTTGGCACACCTCTCTAGCTTCCATGCGTTTTCTCATACAAGCTCTTGTATTTCTACGACTTCTTATGTCTCTTCGAATTAGGGTCTCATGCACACATTCTAACCATTTTTTGCGCGGTCTACCCCTGGGCACAATGTCATTTACTTTACCTTGATACACTTGTTTCTCCAGTCGTTCATCGTTCATCATCAACTAGTGTCTCCTCTACACCACATTCTTTTAAAATTATCTTATCAATCATATTTTTTCCTTTTCATATTTTTACTTTTGATACTGAGTCCTTCTCGTTCTTTTTCCGTCATTATAATTTGGTACAATTTTGCCTTTTGTTTTCTCACTCTTTCTTTAAAACAGCATAATTTTTGTTTTATTTACGTTAATTTTGAGCTTCATGCTTTTCATGTCTGTATTTAGTTTACCCAGCATTCTTTGCAAATCTTCGATTTGCATTATCTGCGAACACAAACCTGCGTACCCCCACTGTCCCGAAATCCACATCTTCTTTGTCGAAGAGGGCCATTCTGAGACACTTGGCCATGAATATAATGAATATTCATGAGGACATAACACATACTTGACTAACACCTTGCATAATATCGAACCTGTCACTCAGTTTCCCATTTACACTTGCACTTGCACTTGCTACCAGCATATCTTGTTTTTATTGATTATAGGAGCCATCCATTGACTCCGTATTCTTTCAGGACTTTTCAAAGTTGACTACTATCCCCCTTGTCAAACGCTTTTTTTAGGTCAACAAATGTACAAAAAACTTTTTTTTCTTCTCATACTTTTTTCTGTGATCTGTCTAAAGCTAAATACTCGATCCGTACATGATCTTCCTGACAAATTCACGTTGCACATCCCATATATTTTCTTCCTTTATTTTCATTATCCTACGAATAAGTATTGTTGAATATAATTTACTTAAGACGCTTAATAAGCTGATACCCCTGTAACTATTACAGTTTCTTTCACCTCCCTTTCTTTTGCATATTGGTACGATAATCGCCGTTTTCCAGTCATCTGGAACTTCTCCCATCTCAATACATATAAATTTATCAGTTCGCGCAGCCTGTGAGGTATGTAGTCAACATTGTATTTAAGCATTTCCTCGTTAATGTACAGCGCATTTTTTAAGTTCTTAATTATATCCGTAATCTCACAGACACAGTCTCTTTCAATCGGGGATTCTAACGTATCAAGTTCTATACGGCAGTGTGATGCTTCTTATATGCATAATGCCTATGTATTATGTATATATGTATACATACGTAAAATTGTATGTCTTACATAAATCTCGTATCTTAAAATTTTCTGTTAACTATCAGAAAGTCTTATTTTTTTAGTTAATGCTTAAAACCCACAAAAAGTAGACTATGGCTACCATAATTTCGGTACGACACGCCACAGTCCTTAATTAAATTTAATTCTCATTAACCCTAGAATAGTAACTATACGTCTCCGGAGGTAGTTTGACTGTAAAAGTCCCTATTTTACTTGAAATAAATAAATAAAATCAATGTAGGGCCGATTTCAAAAAAAGAGTTGAAATTTATAAAGAATTTACAATTATTGTTTACAAATTACAATTTATAAATAAAGTTAATATTTCAAATAGTGTGTTGTGGTTGTATTTATCAAACCCGTAGCCTAATAATATACAGTTCACTATACTTGTAAAACTTAATTTCAGCAAGTTTTCATGATATGTACGTCTGAGAGACGTATATTTAGTAACAAGAAATTTTTATTTCAGTTAGTATTCTAGGGTTAAGATATATAATATTTTATTAATTTTTTTAAAAATAAATTTAAAAGCTGATTCCAAATTGAATCGTATTGAAATACAAAACTGTCTCATTTTTTTGAAGTTGTTCAAAGTTGAAACAATCAATAGGTGTAAAACAGCCAAAGTTGTTCAGTTGCATAATATAATATTTCTATTTCCTTTATATTTATATATGGTCGGAATTTTTCTTTACAAACAAGTGAAGACATTTTCAAAAATAGCTCATAGGCTGAAAAATATGTTTACCCAAATATCCTTGACACGAATTTTTTGAATGGCTACAAGAACGTAGAAAAGAAGTTCTATGAAAATCAAAGTTGGTAAATAATTTGTCTTCTGAATTATTCGGAATTAAGAGTCCACTAAAATCATGAATAAGTAAATTACTAAAACAATACTGAAGCTCATTTAACTTATCCTTCATCTCCAAATAACAGGAACTGCCCTGAAAGGAATACGACAATTTCCAAGGTCCAAGAGACTAACGGATTGCTAAGAATGAGTGAAGGGAAACCGAAGCGCGAAATTTACAGTTTGCTTGCGGATTTTAACCCTGCGGGAAATTTGGACCTTTGGGTCCTGGGACACTTTCCAGTCTTCCGTAAAAGTGTAACGGGTCGAGCCCCTTCGTCAATGTCGACAACTGAATAAACCGTTTTCAATAACCTATTGTGTAACTGGTCGTTACCGACCTTATTTTGACCTTAGTTTCGCTTGACTTTGCGTAAACTCTTTCTGTGCTTGGGTGTCTCTTAAATGCGTCAACTTTTGTCATTATGCAACTTTAGCAGAGATTTAAGTGTCGGGCGTCATGGCAATATCGTTTCCTCGTCGTATTCATCCTAAATTTGCATACATGAGGAAACTACAGCTTCCTGCTTTTCTCATTAATCTCAAACGTCGTATAATTACTTATTCGCGTAAGACGCCATTGTTCTCAGAAATAAATAAAACAAAAAACTTCCTTAGTTTTTCATTTCTTTAGGAAAATCTTCAAGGAGAAGGAAGTTAGTTTTTGTTTCAATAATAAACAAAATCGCGACCAATATTTCTTTCAAAGATCTGGTCAAAATTCGTATTTTTTAAATCCATTTTTGCATATTTACGAGGGTGAGAAACCCCAAAGGTTATTTTTACCATTTGGTGAAAATATAACTGTATAAATTTTTTTTAAACTTAAAAATAGTTAAACCGTTGTCCTGGGGCCTTGAACCATCTCGCAGCAATTTAAACATTTAACTAAAGTTAATTTTCCATAAAAGTAGTGCTTGACAAAATAACCCAAAACATTAAACCAGACGTTAAGGATACAAAAATTCATCTTACCAAAAGAAGTACAACATATGAAATTGTCAAATGTCTCATAATAAATTTGGACTTGAGAAAGGCGATTTAACTATGTGAAAAAAATTTCATTTTGAATTCAAGAATCTGCTTGAGATCTCATGTAATACAAAATCATTTCCAGTTTAAAAAAAGTTTTAAGAAAAAAATGATGTTTTTCAAATGATTTTAGACGTGTACTCTGGGGAAAATATTTTTTATGGCCTTAAGAACTTAAATAATTTAACAGTCACGTTTTATGAAAGAAAAAAACAATTTTTATGAAAAAAGATTTAAACTTTCAAAAAATGATTATTTTAACAATAGAGTTTTTGTGATTGATTTTTTTTTATTGTTACAATAATAAATGTGTTATCTTTAAATATTTGGACATGATAACGAACATGCTGACGGACGTCTCCGGGCTCTTCTTTGTGGGTTAATTCGAAACAATTTAATTTTGCTAAATTTGATTAATTTGTGTGGCGCTTAGGAATTAGTATCGATAGTATCGATTTTATCAGTGTTAGATCCCCCGGCTTTTTTCCTAAAATAATAAAGAATTTGTCTTGAAAATCTAGAGAATGATAGCGAACATGCTAGCGGACGTCCTCGTACTCTTTTTTTGGGTTCATTAAAAAAATTTTAAGTTTGCTAAATTTGATGTGTGTGTATTTTGATGTTATGTGTGTTACAATTCCCCCCCCCCCCCCCCATAGTTATTCTTGAGTGCTATCGACAGCACCGGTACGACAGAGACCTAAAAAACAAGCCTAACCTCAAAATATTTATTTAGCACAATAATTTTTTCTTCTTATTATCTCTAAAAAAGAGTGCGGGAACGTCCGCTATAATATTTTATAGCATCTCCGAATTCAGTTTTTAATCATTTTACTTACAAATTTACTTTAAAAATGGAAAACAGTAAATGTTGTAGAGAATATTTTTCCGAAAAATAGGTTTTTTATTTTAAATTACATCCCCAGTAATATTAGTTCGATTCTAAAAATTATAGAAAACCTGCTGTTTTCAGACAACTGATTTTTCGCAAGACTACCTCAATTAAAAATTTTCTTTGTCAAAGGAAGTAGCAGAAATTTTAAAGCTGGTAACTCAATATATAAAAAATTGTTGGGAAATTTTTAGAAAGTTTTTCAGTATCTACACCAATGTGAATAGATATTCTACTTTTTCTTTCTTATTCGGATAGATATTAAATTTTTTTTCGATATCTGCCAAAAAATTTAATTTAAAAAAATAAAGGCGGTTTTTGTGGAAATTTTTCCCAAGTTAATATTAATGTGTTGAATATATACTATAAGAGTTTATCTTTTACTCGCGTGTTGGAGAATAGAAATTTGGATTTTATTTTATGAAATATCACATAGAGAAAAAGGTAAGCTTTTTTTTAAGTCGGACATTGATAAAAAAATAAAGATGCAGAATTTTAAGTCAAAAGGACTGAAATAGAGTTGTTGAACAAAAGAAAACTATGCAAAATAGACCCAGTAACGGCTAAAGTAAGCTGTGGAAAAAATAAAGAGGAAGCAAAGGTTGTTTTATTGTTATTTCAGAAAATTAAAAAAATATCTACTAGAATCCAAAAGAAACATGAGAATATCTATTATACATAGTATACATTATCTATATTATACCTATCATATTATATATTTAGATACAGAATACACCAGTCTACTCGATTTGAAACGAATTTGCCCTTTAGACTTAATATGTCAACCGTTTTTCCCAAAATATGAAAGTTTTTGTAATAAAAATAGTTCTTTCTGTGATGTTTTTCCTATTGAATAATAAGTTTTTAAAATTTTGTAATCCTTCAGGGATTACTCAGTGGCGCAGGACCTCTTTTAAAAATTAATAATACATAATAACTAAATAAATAAATAGGCATATATTCTTTGACCAAATAAATACGATTAGGTGGTGCGTGATAATTAACCTGGGAGTAACAACTAAATACCTTATTTTCCGGAAAGGAAGCAGGTCGCACGCAATGAGAAGGCCACGTGGGCCGAAATTACCTTTTTAGGAGTGCGGCCCCCAATAAATCTCGAAACTATAGTCTGCTATTGCGGCGTTAGCGGAAAATGCCTTGAAATTTCAGGTTACTCGCGAATTTCTCGATCTCATCTCATCGCTCACGACTCCAGGAATTCCTTCCGCAAACGCAAAAGTACAAACCGTAAAGTCATCTCCATAAATCTCTAATGTTCTGTAAATGTATCAAAGCGTTACGAAATTTGGGGACGCTGTAAAATCGTAACTGCTCGAATTCATTCCATTTAAGATTTAACGGTTTCATGGTCCATAAATCAAAGATACAACAAAGTGCTGTTTTTGCGATCCCTTTGACTTTTGACTTTAGGCGGAACTATATTCTTGTTCTTATCTGAGAAGCCTTAAAGGTGCCAAATTGTTGCATAAATAGTGCTTATCGTTTTATGATGATTTCTGTGCTGAGAATATGTCAACGTATTCCATTACTTCTTTAAAACTTAAGTGTGTGCATAACAATGTCAGTGGAACAAGGCTGCTGTCATAAATGTGTCAAGTTCATAGGCTATACAAAGTTTCAATAGGAAACTTGACTTTTTACATTTATTTTGTATACGGAAATGTTAATGATCTTTAAATTTTAACTTATATAGTGATGTGTAATTTAATATTTTATTTATAAAAAATGTAAATATTAATTCAATTTGAATAAATTCAAAGGATTTTTTAGTTGTTAAAATAAAATGTATATCTAAATTAAGAAAATTCAGAGGAAGTTACCCGATACAAAAATATTAATTTTCATCCGCGATAAAAAACTAAAGAAGCAACGTAGACGCTTAAAAGTCAATAAAATTAATAGGCTCTTAGGAGTAATGAGATATGAAATGATAATTTATCATTAACAGACTTTACAGAAGCGATTTTCTTGAATTAATCTGCAAGCGAACGGACGAACCGCGATACATATAGGTATACACGTTATCTCTTTCCAATATACTCGAGAGTACAATTGAATGCGGAAAAATTCTTGACAAGGCCGCGAGTGTCAAGGCCAATGTTCACGTTGTTTTCACACGTACTAACTTACGTATTAATATAATAATGTTCATAACTGACATTGAACAGTCAATACCAAAACACTCTTCTGCGTTGTTTTATGTACAACATTTTTTTTTCTATATTCTTTGATCGACAAGTGCTTTATATGAATATGGAAGATTCAATTATTAGATGAGATTTGAACAACTATATACTGACTATCCATAATATCAACGGGAATGCAAAGCACTAGGAAATCGCACTTGTAAAATTAAGGCCAATAAATAGATCAATCATTTACCGCATTCTATTTTTACATTCTCATCATTCATGAAAGCGAAAGTGCTAATGTCACCGTTTATACCTGAAATCAGTTAAAACTAATTTTAACTAGTTGAAGCTCGAAAATACCAGGAGAATTTGTCAAAACTAGTTTTAAATATAGTTAAAACGCGGAGTAATCAAGTGCTTTTGTGAAAACCCGAAGAAATGTTAAATTTCATCAGATTTCGTGTTTTAACTGACAATATCAGTTCAAATTCACCCAATTGTGCTTTTGACTGAGTTTGCAGTGGCTGGTCACAGAAGAGTGATTGGTCACAGCTAGAACAATTTGTGCATCTCGTCCTTAAAAAATAACACGTGCTATAGCGAATGGTCATAGAAGAGTGATTGGTCACGCCTCAAGCCACTCTGAATACTACAGGTAAAACTAGCTCTTTCAAAAGCACAATTGGATGAATCTAGTTTTAACTGAGATTTCCAATTAAAACACAAAATAAGATGGAATTTAAAACATCTTTGAGTTTTTACAAAAGGACTTGGTTACTGCGCGTTTTGACTAGTTAAAACTACCTTTGACCAATATCGTGTTAATTTCACGTTTTAATTAGTTAAAAATAGCATTAACTGAATTTGATTTAAAACGATAACACTAATGCTGAAAAACTGAGGTGTCACCTCAGTTTTTCAACGGGCCTTCATACTTTGCGAGATCTTCTAACGTCGAAAGAGAAGTTTTGGCGATGACAGTATAAGCACATTTTTCCGAGACGTAAAATCACTAGACCCAAAAACCTATAGGTTATCTAAATGTTGCATTATGTAACAAACGAAAAGTTCCCATTGTGCAACGTTTTGATGAAATTTCTTAGCTAAATTTGATACTTGGACATTTTGTGTATAAGAATTAAGTAAGTGTTAACTTTTGAATGTTGTTGTCGATTTGCCGAATTTTGAAAAATCGTTCATTATCAGGGGCAGGTTTTATGGGTTACCACGGGGCTTCACAACGTAATCTCTTTTTGGGGGATTATTATTGTTATGGACTTTCTATTAGGCTACAAAATAACAATAATATTATTAACTTTCTAATTATTTCGTAGTTTATTTTTTGAACTTTTTAATAATAAAAATTCCCCATGATGTGAAACTAATTATATAAATCTATGGGCTATAAAATAACTATAAAATTATTAATTTCTGGGCGTTTTTGTCAATTTTTCAAATCTTGAAAAACGACAAAACTTCACAACGTAAAAAAATTTCATTAGATGATGACTTCCAATGGTCTGAGTTACTGCTTTGTTGAATATCTATTAACTTTGTGAACTTTGTACTGACTTGCTTTTGTATTTTCGCGGAAATCACCTTAACAGTAGTTTTTCATCCTCATTATTAAAAAGTTTGCGATATGTTTGCATGGAATTTAAATGTTCTATAACTCTAAAAAAAAGCATAGAAAAACTAAGGGTCGAAATTTTTCAAGCAATCGGTCAAACACTTGTAAATGCAAGGTGGGTATTACAAACTGAGGTAAACTTTACGTGGTGAATCGCAGATATCTCCGGTGGACTCCGATAGAGGCAACAAATTACAGGACTGTAACCACGGAAATTTTACGTTATTTAGGTTCAAACGTTCTTACCCTCAGGTTTTTCTGTCGTTATAAAAAGTCTGCAGAAGGGATTGAAGCTTTAAAAAAGCTAAAACATTGCCTTTAACAATTCTTGGATAGGGCGTATACAAAATAATAAAATTACTAATACAATCGAAAACTACAATTTTTAACTAAACGACGCAAGATACGGAAAAAGGCGAAGGGAGAAATTATAGTTTTGAAAGGGTCTATAAAATAAAATTTGTCAATTACGCAGTTCCGAACCAAAGTATTGCATTTATAAATAAATAATGTTTTTTATAAAAGATAATAAAATTTTAATACGTTTTTCACATAGACGGTTGGTGTGTAATATATGAGTTTCAATATCTGTCTAACTATAAATAATTTCATAATTTCAAGTAATCATACCTTAAATCTAGTATTTACTATTTTTAAAATACGAAATTTGGTTAAAATCAAAGGATTTTTAGGTATCAAACATAATAAAGTTTAATTATTAAAATGTGAAAAATCGAAATTGCAGTCTCACTATTTGTTTGTTCGCATTTTCACATAAAATTTTTAGTTAAATCAACGAGAATTCTACTTAAATATGCCCCTACTATTATTTTTTTTTTTGCTTAAAGTAATCAGAATGTGCATTTAATTTAATCAGAATTCTAGTTATTCTAACCAGAAAAAAGGGCATATTTAACCAGAATTCTGGTTAATTTAACCAGACATTTTTTTAGTGTAAGGATAACACATCTTAGTCTAAATAATACTTTTCATTCACCTAACGTTTTTTCAAATAAAATTTTTGCTCCAATCAATTCAGACAAGAAAATAATATTCTTTGACATTTTTGGGTTTTTAGTTTGTTACATGATATAGTTTCTAATGAATTTCGAAAATAAATTTAAACAAAATTAATATTACAAAAAATTAAAACCTACGGTTAAGTGATGTTTACTTAAAATTATATTCTTTGAACTTTATTAAACTGTGCGCTCGTTAGCACGATGGTCATTTCATGAAATGGCTAGGAATTTCATAAAATGTTTAATCACACCGAATAACTACGACATATATAAATAACCTTCAATATTTTTTTAAACTGAAAATTAATACAGTTATCTGATTTCGCTGAAAATGTGGGTTCGATTCTAGAACATTATTTTTAATTTGCAATGAGATCAAATTAATAGTGTGCGCACCACATTAAGCAACAGGTAGGGTGAGTTGACGCTCGCGAACTCTGATGGAAGACTTACCAATTAAGTATTTTAATTGATATATGTCCAATCAATGTTTCCCTTAAATGAAGCAAAATTATAAGATATTGATCCACATGTTACATATGTTGCCATTACATTATCGCGATTCAATATTTTTTTCTATCGATTGATATGTTATCTGCGCCGCATTACCCGCCTCCGTCCTATCTAATTTATGATCAGATTTAATAGATTTTTGTGAATTGTCGTCATTCATGTTTTTCATCACCAAGAGCATGATTTGTTGGCATGAATCTACTTCGGTATATGAACGTGGAATTGTTCCTGAGGTGTCCTGATGTACGTAAATGTATTATGAATGCTTGCGAATCACGCACACGTGACACATGTCATGTAAGTTTAAACGGCATTTACAAATAGCATGTGGACATGCTATATGTAGATAATAATTTATCGTTCGGCGGCTAAAATACCGCTTTTTAATAATTTGTATGTAACGAAGGAATGCTTTACGCGTTTTATCAGCAATTTTTTTGTTTTGAAAGTAGCCGTTTATACAATAGAAGAAGCGAGAGCGACTGTGCACGCGCGCAGTACAATAATTAACTGCGAGCATGCGCAGTCGCTCAAATTTTAGACGTTATAAACTTGTAAATCAGACCTTTGTTACAATAAGAGGGCAGACGCTTTTTTATCGTCCTAGGTACACAATATACTATGCTGTATCATTTGCTTTTAGATTGCCCCGATTTTTCAAAAACCAAATTTTTAATAGGCTCACTAAGGCAGTCGAAAAATGCATTGCAACATTTTCTTTTACTATAGATGGTAAGACTCCCCCATTTCGTGAGATTCCCAGGGAGAGAAACTCTACGTTTTTTTTAATCGACCAATATTAGGACGTGCCCTCAGGCTTTTGAAATTAACATGAGATTTTAAATAAGAACAGCTCAGCTAATCAGGAAATATTCAAGGAATAATTTCCGCAACAAAACTTTTAAATTTGACACCTCCGCCCGTTTGTATTATGTGCCCGGAAAATACCCTGAAAAATCCAAAATAGCAGTTTCATCTTTATGTAATATAGTAGTCTAATGATATGATAGTTGAATTTAGAGAATATTTTTTCTTCAAGGCACTTTTCAATTGTTTAAATAATTTACATTTATTTCAATTTTTTTATTCAAAATCAGGAAAAGTTCACATTTTCGATGGAATTAATGACACACCTAATTTATTGTAGGAGTAAACATTAATAAAAAAAATTTATTAATCATGCAAATCTAGTTAAATCTAAATTCTCTTCAACTATAATTACACAATGCATGAATGACTGGAGTATTATTGTTTGTTTAAAACTTTATTAAATGTTTGAATAATTACTAATTGTTTATTCCGGATTTTTTATTGGAATGGTGGAGAAAATTCTAGTTTTTTTAATCTCTTTATTCATTATGTGACATTGTGGCTCATTATAAAGAACTTATATCTCAATTGTCAAACAATTATTATTTGCTTTAACAATTTTTTCCATTATATTATGAATAATGATTGTTTCTAAGAGAAACAATACCTTACTAATGACCAACATAGTGTAACAGCATGTAAAAAAGTATAATTTTCTCCACTTTTCCCATGAAAAATCAGAAGTCTATGAATAATAATGGTTCAATATACAATATAATAATGTCTGAAACAGAAAATATGATTCCCAACATCCATTAAGTATTTAATAAATTAGTTCAATGAAGTCATAACTTTTGATGATTTGGGATGGAAATTTTTTTATAAAATAGGTATAAATGGTTTAAACAATTAGAAAATGTCTTCAGAAACATATATTTCTCCTAACATTCATTAATTGTGATATTAGTTCCATAATAGAAGAAATTTTCATGATTTGGTAGGAAAATAACAATGGAAGCAAATATAAGTTTTTTGAACAATTGAAAAATAACGTAACGAAATATTGTTCTTAACATTCACTTCCTGTATCATTAATTCCAACAAATGCTGACTTTATATGATTTACAGGGGAAATAAAAATTTCTCAACACATAATAATTGTTTAGAGAATTGGAAATCGGGTGAAAAATAGTTGCCAAATTGTCACTCGTCGACCAAAAAAAAATGCATGCTGAAAATATTTTAAAAGCCAGGTATGAATTGTAAATAAAGCTGCTATTTTGTATTTTTGGGGCACTTCCGGGCACAATACAAAGTATTTATGGCTCACATTTAAACGTTATATATGTAGAAACGATTTCTTGAACATCTTTCATTAAAAGTGACTAAAATTCAATTTACGAAAAATTAATAACAACTAGTATTTCCCTACCTTTTTCCGAAAACTGAGCTTTTATCATTAAAATCCCCTGTTAATTTTGAAGACCCGCCGGCACTTCTTAATATTGACGAATTTAAACAAAAATAATTCACTTTAGTTTTTCGAAAACCTCAGAAAGTAGGGGAGAGGGGGCGTTAACCCAAAGTAAAAAAATGTTGAGAACTTGTTGCAACTAAAATTGGTCTTGTAATATTACCATAACAGAGAAACTCTCTTCTCTCTATTACTGTCATTAAGAATTTCATATATTTTAACCAATAAATCTTTTTCTTTAATGTACTGACGTACGACATGATAATTATAAATACAATGAAATTCTGAACACATTAAATTGGAATAAGTTCATAAGTATACTGTTTTTCACATTTAATTCTTTTCAAGTTAAAGGTCTTTCAAACATACCCGAGTAAAAATGTTTCGACTTGAGTTCGATTTGGTTATGTGTTGAGTTCGTCTCCAAGACATCGATATTTGGCTGCGTCTCAAAACTGAGTCGAGGCATAGGCCTTCGTCTTACTTTTATGGCCACGACAGGTAAAACTGCGTTTACTTGTCTTAAGGCGAGCCTTGTCTTAGCTAAGACGACGTTTACTTGACTCAAGACGAGCCTTGTCTCGGCTGAGAGTATCGAACCTTTTTTGGCTCATAAATGAGATTAAAATTGATAAATGAAAAATTTGTAGTTATTAAATTAGTTATTTTTAATTTATGAATTCAGAATCGGTTGATTTGGACGAGTATAAACCTTCAACATTTTCTTTAAAAAAATCAAAATTGTAACTTTCTAGAAGGATCTCCTAAGCCGTTAGAAATACGTAAAAACAAATAACATGTTCGGTATCA